>NC_060911.1:12088711-12388711 GCF_014805685.1 Silurus meridionalis | reverse complement strand
ATTAACCCAGTAATTTATTTTACTGTCACATTTTTACTGTATATTACATATTAATTGTAGACCCACTGAAACTTACTGTAGCCAAAACTAGCTGTTTCTGGGGAGTCTGGAGTTTCCCTCATTCCCCTCTTCATTCTTAATATTTGCAAACCAGAAAGTGCATTTCTCAAAACGATTAGTACAAACAGCATGACGCAATGGATTTCTTGCAAAATCCCTAGTGAACCTCTCAAAAGTAAATATTTGTGTCGACGAACATCTCATTGCCAGAGTTTTTTGGTATTTCCTGATATAAACTACAGTGTGGATTATAGGAATTGAAAATGCACAAGGTTGAATTTCTTCTGTTTGGCATCTATGAATTTCATCAGCACATATGTACACATTACTATATGTGGGATATTGACGTTCCCTGGTGGTCTAGTGGTTAGGATGCAGCGCTCTCAACGCTGCGGCCCGGGTTTGATCCCCGGTCAGGGAACCAACCCCAGCCATTAGGGTTGCACAAGCCTTAGTGCCGGTCCCAATCCCGGATAAATGGGGAGGGTTGCGTTAGGAAGGGCATCCAGCGTAAAAACATGTACCAAATCAAACATGCGGATGGTCCGCTGTGGCGACCCCTAACGGGAGAAGCCGAAAGAATTACTGTATTGATTGATTGCAGTAGGACAGGATTCACATGTTTACTGTACTGTACTACTGTTCTTTCGTTTTCTGGTTGTTCATCCATTTTCAGAAATTGCAATTCTGTGTTTTGCTCTGTCTCCAATTGCAGGCTCACGAGATTCACCTTCCACCTGTTTTAGAGATCCGGTTAATCATTGGTTGTTGTGATACCGTTTACTCGCCTTCATTTGTGACGTTCAAAATTCATCTGCAAAATTCAGCAATTCATGTCACATTTACAAAAAACTAAAGTTTTATAAAAAATTTTGATGACAGATGATAACTGGTTTAACCATTTTCCATTCAATGACTTATACAATTAACCGATGCCTATATGTTTTGTGATTTTAAATTATTTAGGTGAAACCAGTATAATATATTTTGAACAACATAAACATAAACAACTGATAATGTACGAAACAGCACACAATTTTACACAATCAAATAAATGAACGTACCAAAGCATTTCGCAATTTTATCAAAGCTACAAGAAATGTTCATAAGTGACTAAATGATGTGGAGGTTGAACAAAAATTTTATTTAATAATAATGAAACAGCAGGCAATTTGACACAATCAATGAAAAGAATTTACCAAAGCGTTCGCAATTAATTCAAAACAAAAAGAAATCGCTTTCATGATGTGGTCGAACAAGTAGTTTGAATTTCATTTGTGGTCTGAGAAACGCTCTAAAGGGACTGGGAAAAACTACATCAACGCTCAAACAGTAAAGAACCCACATTTCTCATGATGCTTTTGGCGCAAGCACCTCGAAGGTGCTCAGTCCTGTAAACTGTCAGAAACAATAATAGCCCTTTGCCACATATACTGTAATAGGAGCCGAAACAGAAAGTAATGTGACATTACGATCCGATCATATTACTCAGTCGAGTGAGGATAACTTCCACACCTGACGTGACATCTCCCAGGCCCTGAGTGGCAGAAAACATTTTAATAAGAAAGACTTAATTAAACATTAATCCATCAGAAAACAGCATTAGCTGCACACTGGCCAGAAATGTTCTTTTCGGCTAATTAAATTTGAGACCTCATTGTTTCATTAACTTTTTCCCCTTTGGGTCACCATGTTTTGCAATTTTTATTATATATTTTTTTGTTTTTTTTGAAAGACGAACACATCCTCTCTGAACTCTCTGCATCACCAAGCAGAGGGCAGAAGAATTGTGACAGAATGTGAGTAATTCCCTAAGTGATGGTACATGAAAGAACGTGATGGCTTACATCAGAGCACCTGAAGAAAAAAAAAAATTTAACTGTGGCCAAATTTGTTCTGCTTTATTCTAAAAAAAAAAAGAAATGTCTATTTTGCATTGAAAGGTTATGAAAAGCCGTGACAGGCTGGCTGAGAAAGGACATCAAACACAATTAATTTCAAATAAATAAAACCAGATGGCGGAAATCGTGAAGGAGTTTCTTGTAGGTGAGAAGGTATATAGGATTATAGCTATAGTCATATTCATAATAATAAAAAACCCCATCATAGTTTAGTAGCAGGTGGACCAATAGAAATGATGGGACTCACAGTGTCTGTTTATGAGAATGCAAAATATTCTCAATATTCAGATCGTAAATGCATCTGATCAGTATCATATTCATATTCATTTAAATCTTTAATTAGCATAATAATCAGCAGTCATAATCAATGATGATAATATGTACTATACATACTCAGATTGATCTCAGGGGCGTTTGTATCTTTCATATATGTGTTCATCTTTAGGCACGGGGGTCCCCAGTTGTTGTGTAATTCATATATTTTTTACTAAAATAATCTTTGGGACCCCCCAAGTCTATTTTTTTACTTGTCATGGGGGTCCTTAATGCCTTATGTGGGGCCCCGGATCCCCCAAGCCCCCCCACCCCTCATTTCGAGCAACCTTGAGGTAATCACAGACAGGCAACTGTCCTTCACTTCACACACTGCTAATCTGACACACTCATATCGATGTTTTTCTCCACAACACCAGGTCCGTTTCTTGCTTGCTCTTGGCAGGTCTGCCTCGAGGGACAAAGGGCCTCTGTATCTGATTCAGAATGCATCACAACTAGTTTCAAACTAGGTTTTCCCCACACCCTCTCACTTTTATGCTAACTACACTGGTTTTATGTACCTGCCTGGATCACAATTCAGTTATGGATGGATGAAGCCAAGAATGGATCAGCGTCCCTCTACCTACAGTATCTCGCCCTGCACTGTTCTCTCTGATTTTTACCCACTGCTGGACTGGTCCCACCATCTCTCAGGGTACAATGAAGGCATGCTTCAAGACTTTTTTCTGTTTTGTCAACAAGGTGTTGAAATAAACTTTCATTTTAACCTCCTAAGACCTGAGCTTTGGTTTGGCTTGCTTTTTTGATTTCTTCCAGTTATTTGGGGTTAGGAAGAACCAATAATTATAATAACCATATATTTTCTTTGAACATGAAGCTCTTCTTGGAAAAAAATGATGTCACTTATGTGGACACTCGGTCTGTATCTACAGAAAACAATAAAGACACCATTGTGCACAATGTCCACATATGTGGACACCCAGGTCGTAGGAGGTTTAAGTCTTTAAACAGCGTATAATAACCTACCTATATATTAGAAAATTGTCCATGAGAGAATTGAATGAAAACTCTAAATATTTTGAATGAATTCAGAATATATTGAATGAAAGCTTATATATACAGTATATATATGACTGGAATTCACCTGTTGAAAATGCGTATCAGAGCAAAAAAAAGGTCAAAGGAACTGTCTGCAGAGTTCAGAGACAGGATTGTTGCAAGGCACAGATCTGGGAAAGGTCTAAAAAAAATGTTGCAACACTAAAAAATTCCCAAGAGCACAGTGTCCTTCATAATTCTGGCACAACCAGGGCTCTTCCAAGAGCTGGTCGCCTAGCCAAACTGAGCAATCGGGGGAGAGGGGGTTTGAATACTTTTGGAATGCACTGTATATTTATAATTCGCTTTTCAAACTATTTTCTCCCACAACACAGTTTTGGACTGATTGCTTTCTCAGTGTGTGTGTTCCAGTGAACTGGCATTAGAGTGTATTTAGTGTGATTTCAAAGTTGCTCTGGGCATGGGCACCAGCCAAATGCCACAAATGTAAACGTATTCAGATTTGAACCCAAAAAATGTGTTCGTTCTCAACCAGAAAAGTTTATCAGAGTTAGAAATGTTTGAACGTACTGTGTGAAAATATTGGTTCTGATTATTCAACAATGCAGTTCAATCAATTCTCAAATAAAAGATGGCAGCAGGGTTGCCTTCTGTAATTCTTCTTCCACCATTATTAATTTGGTTTGCTTTGCCAAAGATATTTTCCAACTAACTAATTTGGAATAATTACATTTATTTGTAGTAGTAGCCATCAGTTACAATGTTATACGTCATGTTAATGAATATTTTTACTCCATTCTCTAAGCTTCATATTTCAATGCTGACACATGAAAGTAATAACCTCTTATTCACGTAAGTAATAAGTACATCCCCAATTCCTTTCTCTGTAATTATCAATGTAGAACACACAAGGTATTCAGCACATGGAAATGCACATAGATACTCACCATAGTCTCTTTAGCTGCCATTCCGAAGATTCTGTATTCCATATAAGACTTGAATACAATGATCATAAACCTAGGATGGTTGCAAAATGCATTGCTGGTGTGCTAAATTACAGAATCTTACTATACTTTTAACTACGGCCGCAACAGCTAATCGATAAAAGATAATAATCAACAATGAAATGTATGCCACTATCGATTAGTTGGGTTTCTTTAAGTACCGGTTTAGCGTAACGCTAAGATAACACTGCCGCTTGTGAAAAGGCAGTGAGTACGGGATCTACCGGCAGCAGGAAAACGTGTGCGTCCAAAGCCATGGTGGTCCTCATCACGGTGAGTAAAAACTGTATAAACCTCATCATGTGAAAATTTTATAGTTTAATGAAGTGCTATTGTGTGAACTGTTTGTTCTTTCGTGACTCGCGAGCATCAGGTTGCACAATCAGCTAGCTCGCGAAATCATGATGGATTCAATTCAAACGGTGCAAACAAACACTAAATCTAAAAGCAGCAAATAACAGCAGCAGTAAACGATCACATTTTTAGTCTCTATTGTGGTTTTCAGCTAATGATTATGCATTTGTACACCAATGCATATTTTTTTCCATATTTTAATTTTTTTTAATCAAGTCTGTCTGCTGCGTTTCTCTGTTCCATTCCCTTTTTATAGCATTTGTCTACTACAACAGTAACTTATCTATTTTCAAACGTGATTTTTAATGCGGCTTTCGTTCAAATGCTTGTTTTCAATATTTGTACATTTAATTTATGCATATATCATTTATTAATTATATTCTAGATTCTTATATCTTCAAAATTGCCAAAACAATGTTGTCTTATATTTTATATAGATTTTTTTAAGCATGGTTGTCAAATTGCCACCTGCAGTTATCATTAAAAACGATACAAATGTTGATACAAATGTTGCGCAAATTGCTTTACGTTGTTTTTTTTTGTTTGTTTAGTGTTATTTGTTTCTTTTTAGAGAAAGGAGCAACCCAGCTTTAGGGAATTTGGTTAAAGGATAAATCCCTCATTCACTCCTCAACAAGCAGCTACTATAAAGTTTCAAATGTCTAAATTAAAGATAGTTAAAATAAAAAAAATACACTTTTTTACACAAATATTATATTAGTTATAATAAGCAAAACATCCAAATTAAAAAACTTTAGGTATATATATATATATATATATATATATATATATATATATATATATATATATATATATATATATATATATATATTTGGAGCGTTTCTCAGATCAGAAATGAAATTCTAAAAACTACCTCATTTAGTCATTTGTGCTCATCATAACATTTCTTGTTGCTTTGATCAAATTGTGAACGCTTTTGTACATTCATTTATTTGATTGTGTAAAATTGTCTGCTGTTTCTTACATTACCAGTTGTTTATGTTCATGTTGATCAAAATATATTATACTGGTTTCACCTGAATAGTTTTAACCCCTAAAACATCTCAGCATCAGTTCATTGTAGGTCATTGAATGCAAAATTGTTAAACCATTTATCATCATCTGTCATCTATATTTTTCCATTAAACTTTTTTTTTGTAAATGTGTTGAATTGATAAATTGTGCAGATGAATCTTGAATGTCACTAATGAAGGCGAATGAACGACATCAGATCAACCGAAAATTTACTTAGAATTATAAATTATGAAAATTTAAGAACAACTAAGAAACAAACATGTGTACAGCACAGTAAACGTGTGAATCTTGTCCAGTCTTTTGCAATCAATAAAAATTTAATATCCAATCAAATAAATGAATTTGTGCTGCTGAAATTTATAGATGCCAAACAGAAGGAAGACAAATTTTTTTGCATTTTCAGTCAATGTGATCCAAACCCTAGTTTATATCAAGAAATCCTGAAACTGTGCAGCGTCATACTGACAACACGACTCAACATTTTAATGATCTTATATGTGAACAATGACGAAGGGACTTTTCATTCTGATGGGAATGAGATGTTCATTTACACAAATACTTACTTTTGAGACATAAACAGGATTTTGAGAAAAAGACAGGATTTTGCAAGAAATCCAATGTGTTGTGCTGCTTGTAGAAATAGTTTTAAGAAATGCACTTACTGATTTGCTAATATTATCGATAAGTCGAGAAATGCTCCAAAGCAACTGAGAAAAACTATAATCGATTAATCGAAAAAAAGACTAATAGACTAAAAGACAGACAGATAGATAGACAGATAGATAGATAGATAGATAGATAGATAGATAGATAGATAGATAGATAGATAGATAGATAGATAGATAGATAGATAGATAGATCAGAATCTGGACAGACAGACAGACAGACAGACAGACAGACAGACAGATAGATAGATAGATAGATAGATAGATAGATAGATAGATAGATAGAGACAGATGATAGATAGATCAGAATCTAGACAGACAGACAGACAGACAGACAGACAGACAGACAGACAGACAGACAGATCATTAGATAGATAGATAGATAGATAGATAGATAGATAGATAGATAGATAGATAGATAGATAGATAGATAGATAGATAGATAGATAGATAGATAAGAATCTAGAAAGACAGACAGACAGACAGACAGACAGACAGACAGACAGACAGACAGATAGATCAGAATCTAGACAGACAGACAGACAGACCGATAGATAGATAGATAGATAGATAGATAGATAGATAGATAGATAGATAGATAGATAGATAGATAGATAGATAGATAGATAGATAGATATATGATTCAGTATATTTGCATGGGAGAATTTGCTTTAATCAACAAAGTTTTTTTTCACGTAATTAATTATTCATTCACTGATCACCACGATGGCAAAACCAAACAAATCATACAAAAACATGGCATCTCTGACATCAAACCAGGTTTGGCTCACACTCTTTGTGGGTTAAATTTAGATATTACTGTGCAAAGCAAAAAGTTCAAGGTGAGCATGATTTGATTTTATTCCCCGGTGGCATGCTTGGTTTTCTGTGTTCTTCAGAAGACACTAACTCATTTATCTTGCGAGTCCCTTTTTCCCCCTTAGCATATTCCTCTATGCTAAGCGGCAGGATGATATAAAGTCGGCTGTCTATGAAGCACCAAACAGATTTTGAGGAATGTCTCACTGGGATCCATTTTTCACTTTTTTTCCCAGTGTTTTTTTTTTTTTATGGTACAATGCTGAACTTTATCAAAGGTTAAAGCCACTTGACATTACTATATTTTTTCAAGGGAATCCCTTTAGATAAATTCAACCCCCATTCTGTCATTAATTAAGATTAAGTTCCCTGGTGCCAATCTAATGGCCAGGTGTCCACAAACTTTTGCCTCTGTAGTGCACTTTATTATTCATACATAATAACATTATAGGAATCTATTAGAGGTGAACAGTAGCCATGTGTGCATGTTCAGCTTGTTTGAAGCAGATGTGCTGAGCGAGTGTTAAACAACCTTTACTGCTGCTGCTGCAAAAAACTGAGCAAATTACAGACATGTTTGCAGTTCAACATTTGACAAAAGTTTTTATTCGTATTTGCCACTTGAATGCTGCCTGCTCTTAATCATACACAGAGATATGCATCATATAAATGCCATGTTAATCATACAAGCTAAATCACATGCAGTAAGGTTTCAAATTGCAACTGAGACTGTATGTTGCTATGATTAGCAATAATAACATCAGCGAAAAAAAAACATTGTGCATTTAAAACACCTCCCAGCCAATCAGAATTGAGTATTTAAACAGACCAGTGTAATTGTGGTATCAAACTATAAAAAAAATGTCTATTTCGTTTTCACAAACCCAGTGAGCTCAGCCAGACAAAACTACATCATTAATAAAATACATACAGGAAAAAAAAGAATGGATAAAAGAACAGCAAACCAATTAACATGAAACTCCATTGGACATCCCTGGTGATGTGGCCTATTAGTTCCCTGAGACCTTGTTATGATCGATCCTAGGCAAAGTAAAAAGCGCAGGAGAAAGTGCACAATCAAACGAAAATATGATTTGATGCGTCCCACAACCGGGGCCTCATTATTATGTGTGAGGGCAGCTACTAACTTCACAATGATTAATGGCATGACAGCTAGAGCAAAGTCAAGGAACTGTTAACACCATTGGGGCCAGCGAGGAACAGAAGTGAAGGTGAGCCCTTTAAGGTATCTCCTAATGCACTGCCAAGAATGTAGCTGGTGGGATTCAGGCAGGAAGACAAAAAAAAGTACAGATATATTTAGTTGAAAGGATGAATGTGGTGTATTTGCCTTGAGGAGCATTATTCTTAGATAAAAAAAGAGTGCTAGAAGAGTGCTAATGGTGTGAGCGACAAAGTAGCTTAAAATCCATAAGTAAACAATACAATCCTCAATATATTTATATTTAGCCGTTCCCGATGCTTGTGTCGCTCCTTTCATTTAGCGGTAATCCTAAATATCTATTACTCGACTTGTTCAAGGCAAGAACCATCTGCCTCTTCTGTCTGAAAATTAGATAGATAGATGATAGATAGATAGATAGATAGATAGATAGATAGATAGATAGATAGATAGATAGATAGATAGATAGATAGATAGATAGATAGATAGATAGATAGATAGATAGATGGATGGATTAGCAGATAGATGTACAGACAGACAGATAGACAGATAGATGTATAGACAGACGGACGGACAGACGGACAGACGGATGGACGGATAAACAGATACACTTTCTGCTTATACTTTGTTAGAATCCTGACAGGTTTGTACTTCATGATGAGATAAAGAATGACAGAAAACATCTGTCCCAACAGCTTCTCAAGTAATCAGATGAGTTGATCACCAGACCTGAACCCAAGTGAGATTTGCATCCGAGTTTTAAAAATCACCCCGGTATTTATCATTGTATCATTTATCATATATAATATTAAATAAACCCATAAATCCTAAACAATTTAATAAATCTATTATTGAAGCTGATTCAAATACTGATTTTATCATTATGATGGTGTATAAATCATTATGAAAATGGTGTCGCTGTCATTAATAATACTAGTAATAATAATAAACAACTTCTGTGATAAACAAAAAGTCGTTTTTTATTCTTTTGGAGTCTAAATTGAGGTATTGTAATAAATACCTCACATAACCAGAGTGTTCTCAGGGTGGTTCCGAGCCCCCGGGCTCAAGTCAGTTCAAGATCAAAAACATCTATGAGTGGAAATGTACTTAACTGATACATAGAATTTTCAGAGCCGTACACCAGACACCGCTGTTTACTGAGACATATGTTATGCATAATCCTATCACATGCATAACAAATTCAAATGATACACATTTTATGTAGGTTTTTTTAAAACCTGTGCAAGACACCATATTAAGAAATATGAAAATGTTGCAATACCAGTCAAGAGATAAAAAAGAGACACCATTTATAGCATACCCAATGCCCTGGGTTTTTTTTATCCATGGTATCTTAATCCTAACATGAAATTGGTACAGACAGCCCTCAGCTACCAGAACGCGAAGTAGCTGGAAGCATAGAACTTGAATTAATGGCATTAATGACCTTAAAGTCCGTGGGAAAACAAGTTAATAGAGGCATTCGTATTGCACTTTCGGATGCCTATTCCGTCTCTGTTTCTAACTTTCTAACCTTTTCTTCACTCTGGATAGATCTGGGAGTAAAACGATTAAGCAGAACTGTTTTATTGTACTAATCACACCAGACCTAAAGGTGACGAGTAGTTTCCTGGCATCTCTATTCTTTTTTTTTTTGTATTAATTTTTTTGCTCTAGATCTGTTTTTAAGTGGCCAATTTTCCCCATTGTCTCTTGCCCAGTGTCTGGAACCTGTCCAGCTGTGAACCCTGCATCATTTCAGTCTGTGTGTTTGTGAGAATGTTTCTACTTTTTCATCAGTAACGATACATCAGTGTTCCCGGGCTCTGTGCATCGCCTGCAGTGTTCCACTTCGCAGAAGGCTGCTGCAGTTGGATAACACAGCTCTGCTCAATGGGTTTGATGTGGACCACTTCCTGAGCTTTGTTTCTTGATAGAACTATTTGCTGTAACAATTTGCCCTGCCTTCTTTTAAAAGAGTGCACTTTCGTCATTTCATGCTTCAAATTCACCGACTTAAACGTGACAACCTTTTTCACATGGGTTTATATTCGACCACATTTAAAATATATATTTATAAAATGTGTTTTCGAATGCCGTATTTTCTTATCTCCAAGTATATGACTACAGTAGAATGAATCTAAAACAATGAGCAAACATTAACTGACTGCATTTAACCAGTTCGGCTTGTTTTCTTTTGCTAACGCCAAGTCATACTAGCATCAATTTTACTAGCTCACGTAGCTGGCTATAGGCAGCAGGTCATATTTTAGCAAATGGCGAATAGCTTTTCTTTTTTCTACCTTCGATTGATTTATTAGCAAACCAAGTGTTGTTAGTCATACGACAAGCACACAGTATGACTGGACGAGAATAGGTACACATAATTTATTGGTACTTTCCACATAAAAACAGTATTATTAGAGGGACCGTGTGTTTTCACAACAGACATTGTATCAAAGCAGCTTTACAGAATTTAACAGTCAAGGTGTATGATTTGTGTATTTATCCCTGATAAGCAGCCGTGGTGACTGTGGCAAGGAAAAACTCCCTTAGATGTCATGAGGAAGAAACCTTGAGAGGAACCAGACTCAAAAGGGGAACCATCCTCATTTGAGTGACATCAAGACTGCGATTATAAATCTTTAAACAGTACAGAACACTGGAGAGTGAGAACTAACATGAGCACTGGAGTGTAAAATTATGAGTAATGATTTTACAGTCTTTTACAGTTATTTGTGGTTCTAGGAGCTACTGAGCAACTCATAAAATAGCTCAACATTTGCGATCATCATAGATCCAACACCAGCTTCTCCATGCCAGAGCCTTCAAACACTCAAGGAGGTCCAGTGTCCAGACTCCACATGAAGTGGGATCCAATTGCCTCGATTCCATATTATATACCCTGAGCCACAAATGCATTTCTAAACATCCCATTGGCCCCTCTTATACATACAATGGTGGTGCCCAAATGTCGGTACAGACACACACATAACCAACTATGGTATTTCAAGCATAGATACCACACACGTCACATTCCTGTACGCACACACATCAGAAGAACATTTTAATAAATCTTACATACACATGTTGGATATGCATATTTGATTTGCTTTATTCTTCGACGCGTGCAGGTAGGACGTTTTGGAGACAAGGTGACTGAAATGGTTTGGTCTTGGGCAGACGAGGGACATGGAGTTAATATGTAAAAGAATACTGAGGATAGAGATGCCAGGCAGGAGGAAAAGAGGTTGTAATACTTGTAATTATTTTTTTACTGGATACTTCCACTTTAACTGAGTAAAGTTTTTGGCACAGTATCTGTAATTTAAGAAGTTTGCAGTAATCATTCCACCTCTGGTTAATAAAAACACCATGGATCACTATGTATTGCTTTGTGGATAACGCAATTTTAACTGTAATAAAAGGACATTTGGTGCCACTCAGATGAGGATGGGTTCCTCTTGAGTCTGGTTCCTCTCAAGGTTTGTTCCTTATGCCGTTTTGGGAGTTTTTCCTTGCCACAGTCGCCACCGGCTCGCTCATCAGGGACAAACTTACACTTATTAAAAAAAACATATTAATTTTAATCACCACATTATCTGTGTAAAGCTGCTGAATTGAATTGAATCCCTACATTTTGGTTAAATGCATAATACCTTAGATTTCTTAGACCTCTCAGGAGTGCAAGATCTCCTGCAATTAAACTCCGTTCTCAACCCTATTGAACACCCTTTGGGATGAATTCTCAATGACTCACCTACATCAGTACATACAGAGTATGAGCACAAATCTCCATAAAATTTTGTGGAAAATCTTAGAAGACTGGAGGTCACCATAAAAGCCAATGCGACATGTGGTGCTTAAAACACTTGAATATTCTGGTGAAGTGTCCACAAACTTCTGTTTATACAGTATAATGTATTTTTATACAGTATATTCTTACACAATAGCTTGAAAAGAAGTTGCCTTGCGTGCAGGTACGGCATGTTTGAGTTCGAAGCAGCAGTGACTGAGCAGTTACTGTCGCAGCAAACACACAGGCGTTACTTTGGCACTTTGCCCGGGCATATTGTCCCTTTAAAATGCATTTTATTTATTAATCCACTGCAAAAAAAATTACAAATACAATAGGCTTTGTTTCCAATTTTGGCACAAACACAATGCAACTGGAACGGGATTGGGGGTGGGGAGAAAAAGATATTAAAAAGCAGAGTAACAATCTAATGACAGAAAAGTAAAGAAAAGTAATAAAAAGAGGCACCAAATGTCTTGTATTTTCCTATTAATTTTGAAATGTAAAATGGCCTGTGAGTAGGAATGTGAGCCAGTAACTTGCGGGTGTACAAACGCTGGCAAACTGAGCAACCATGTAGTAAACTCATGTGAAATTCATGGGCCATGCTCTGATTTTTGGCTATCCCCGTAGCACAAAACCTCAACAACAAAGAGGACCGCCCATAGGAATACAGTAATGTTGCTTATCAAACAGGAGCACAGACTAATCTACCAAACTCACGAAAAAAACGGATTTTTTTTTTTTTGCTGCTAGCTCACACTGTTTATATTTCACTGCTTAAATGTAGCTCCTAGATAATGGAAATTCAAATCAATATAAAAGTTCTTTTCCTCGAACACTGTTGTAGCCTTTTTTTTTTTTTTTTTTAGACTGTTTTTACTGTTTAGAGTCAAAACCAGTGCTTAAGTGCAAAAGCTAAAAAAAAATAAATAAATAAAAATACACATTTGTTGAGAAAAATAATTTAGAATTAAAATCAGTATATAATTTTTTTTTTTTTTTCATTTATAAATGTATCAATTTAGTATTTAATATTTAAAGTGCTTTATTTAATTGAATGTGTTATTGAAGATCTCAGGATCAGGGATTTGCACAGGATTTGTTTCAGACACCAAAGATTTTCATACATTTTAATAAAGTTTTTATCGCATTAATTCATCACAAAAAAAAAATGCTAAATACCTGCAATCAAACTATTAAAAAACACACTATGACCCCAGCCTTCATGCTATTCCACTGAAATCAAGTTTATGTCCGACAGCGTCTAATCTGTCTAATCCCTATGGACTGTGTCCTGCATGTGTTTTGCATTTGCATTCCAGAGAGTCCTTCAGCATGCTTCAATGGGTTTTGCATCGAAAAGCAGCCTCTGTCTAACCACTAAAGCCCAAATCATGGAGGGCTGCAGTGATGGTTGTCCTTTTGGAACTTTGTCCCAACTGCATACAGGATCTCTGGAGCTCAGTCAGTATAATCGTTGGGATCTTGGTCCCACCTTTTACTAAGCCCTTCGCCCTGATTGCTCAGATCTTTTCAAAGAGTCCTGGTTGTGCCACACTGAGGATAATGAAGGCCATTGTGCTCTTGGGAATCTTTAGTGCAGCAGAAATTTTGTAGCCTTCCCCAGATTTGTGCCATGCAACAATCCCTTCTCGGAGCTCTGAAATTGTCATCGTAGGTGCATGTCCACTGTGAGAGACATAAGCTAAAAAAAAATTCAGAAATCACAATGTATGATTTTTTAACTATTTATTTGTATGATACAGCTGCAAATAAGTATTTGAACACCTAAGAAAGTCAATGTTAATATTTGGTACAGTAGCCTTTGTTTGCAATTACAGAGGTCAAATGTTTCCTGTAGTTTTTCACCAGGTTTGCACACACTGCAGGAGGGATTTTGGCCCACTCCTCCACACAGATCTTCTCTAGATCAGTCAGATTTCTGGCCTGTCGCTGAGAAACACGGAGTTTTGGGTTTAGGTCTGGAGACTGGCTAGGCCACACCAGAACCTTGATATGCTTCTTACAGAGCCACTCCTTGGTTATCCTGGCTGTGTGCTTCGGGTCATTGTCATGTCGGAAGACCCAGCCTCGACCCATCTTCAATGCTCTAACTGAGGGAAGGAGGTTGTTCCCCAAAATCTCGCAATACATGGCCCCGGTCATCCTCTCCATAATACAGTGCAGTCGCCCTGTCCCATGTGCAGAAAAACACCCCCAAAGCATGATGCTACCACCGCCATGCTTCACAGTAGGGATGGTGTTCTTCGGATGGTACTCATCATTCTTCTTTCTCCAAACACGTTTAGTGGAATTATGACCCAAAAGTTCTAGTTTGGTCTCATCTGACCACATGACTTTCTTCCATGACTCCTCTGGATTATCCAAGTGGTCATTGGCAAACTTAAGACGTGGCTGGACATGTGCTGGTTTAAGCAGGGGAACCTTCCGTGCCATGCATGATTTCAAACCATGATGTCTTAGTGTTACCAACAGTAACCTTGGAAACGGTGGTCCCAGGTCTTTTTAGGTCATTGACCAGCTCCTCCTGTGTAGTTCTGGGCTGATTTCTCACCTTCCTTAGGATCATTGAGACCCCACGAGGTGAGATCTTGCATGGAGCCCCAGTCCGAGGGAGATTGACAGTCATGTTTAGCTTCTTCCATTTTCTAATGATTGCTCCAACAGTGGACCTTTTTTCCACCAAGCGGCTTGGCAATTTCCCCGTAGCCCTTTCCAGCCTTGTGGAGGTGTACAATTTTGTCTCTAGTGTCTCTGGACAGCTCTTTGGTCTTGGCCATGTTAGTAGTTGGATTCTTAATGATTGTATGGGGTGGACAGGTTTTTTTATGCAGCTAACAACCTCAAACAGGTGCATCTAATTTAGGATAATAAATGTAGTGGAGGTGGACATTTTAAAGGCAGACTAACAGGTCTTTGAGGGTCAGAATTCTAGCTGATAGACAGGTGTTCAAATACTTATTTGCAGCTGTATCATACAAATAAATAGTTTAAAAATCATGTATTGTGATTTTTGGAATTTTTTTTTAGATTATGTCTCTCACAGTGGACATGCACCTACGATGACAATTTCAGACCCCTCCATGATTTCTAGGTGGGAGAACTTGCAAAATAGCAGGGTGTTCAAATACTTATTTTCTTCACTATATATATATATATATATATATATATATATATATATATATATATATATATATATATATATATATATATATATATAAAAAGCATATACAGTAAAAAATGAAAATTGATGGGTTTTAATAAGGGATGCAGCTAATGATTATTGATTTGGATCAGCCCAATTTGACTAGAGAACTCTTAACTAGGCTTAATTAAATACCAGGTCACAAACTGCAATACATCTGTGACATTTATCAAATCATCTCTGCAGATAGAGAATGTCACCAACCCTATTAAACATCTTCTGGATGAATCGCACACTAAGTCTCATCACCCTACATCTGTACCAGACTTTACTAATGTCCTTGTAGCTGAATGGGCACAAATCTCCACAAGCACACTCAAAAATCTCGTGAAAAAAGATGCTATTTTAACAGCAAACAGGGACTGAATTTAAAATGGGGCATTCAAAAAGCACAAATTGGATGGGTCATGTGTCCACAAATTGTCTATATAGTGTATATTGTGTTTGCGAAGAAACCAGGCTGCTCAAATGAAAGGACCCAAATGCAGATGCAGACAGAGTTGAAAATAAAGCAGTCTTTAATGAGAGCATTTTAAGAACGGCTGTTAAAAAAATAAACAAGGGATAAATGGTGACTGTCCGAATACTAATGGGTATTGGTATGGGAACAAAAATAGGGCAGGTTAAACAAGGTCCGAAAGTACAGTCCATAAATCTAAAAATGCCAAGCAGAGCAATGCAGGCTGAGACCAAACTTAATCCAAAAATGCAATGAAGGGAAGCCAAAATCAGAGTCCAAAAGTCCTTAATCGAAATACAGAGCCAAACAGGGATAAAAGAATTCAGGGAGTCCAAAGAATTCAGATTAAAGCTATACTGGTAATCAAAGCTAGGCAGAAGCTTCCAAAAGTAGAGTCTAGGTATTAGGCATACACCAGCAGAGAAAAGGCAGGGCTGAGTATGAAATCGGGAGCGGGACAGGCTTGGACGCACTTGAGCCGGGGCACAAGAAAGGTCGGGTGGCGGCAAATAAGCCTAAAGGGCTTGAGGCGGATTGCCACTAGGTAGAGCGTCTTGAAAGACAGTGAAGGCCAGACAAGCCATAAGGCAAGCCTCTTGTGGATGACCTGCGGACAGTCTCCGACTGGCACCCTAATCTTCAGACCGACGTGACAAGAAGAAACAGAGGTAGAGAGCAGTAAATCAGAGGAGGAGTGGCACTCTCTGCAGGAATTGTAGGTGGAGTGATGCCCTCTATGAAGTTTAGGAGCAGAGCGACACCCTCTGCGAGGCTCTGGATCAAAGCGACGCCCTCTGCGAGGCTCGGGATCGAAGCGGAGAGCATATTCAAAAGTACCACAGCACTGACTAAGCAATAAAAATATTCTTTTTATCAATAATTTGGTTCTGCGAGGCTGGGGAGAGAGGAGCGATGCCATCTGCGGGGCTCAGAAGCGGAGTCTCGTCATTAGCGGGACCCCTGCAAGATTGGGAGGCGGGGCGTAGGGCTCACTGCTGGGTTGGCTGGAAATGGTACCAGAACCACCACCACGACCAGTGCTAATAGTTCATTCCAGCATTGTAACAGCTCCCTAAACGCATTGGTAAACTCCTGGTATTGTCATTTGCTGAATGCAGTAGCCTGCTTCAGGGTGTTTAGCTGGGACCGCATGGTCCTGGGCGTCCTGGGGGGGTTCATTGTTGGCAGGATGAGTCTATCAGGACTGGTAGGAGAGACCCAAGTTGCAGAATGCAACAAGAGTATAAGTTAACAGTCTTTAATGAGAAAGTAGGCGAAGGGAAAAGGCAACTGTCTGACAACTGGCAAACAGAGGAATACAGGCTGAGACCAAACTAAAAGCTACTGCTTAAAACTGCACAATCAAATGCTTTTGAGAAAACCTTCATCTACAAGACTAATTATTGATTGGAGAGCATATTTAATAGTACTACAGCACTGACTAAGCAATAAAAAGATTCTTTTTAGCAACAATTTGGCTAGTTGTTGCAGCCGTGGTTCAAATGTGCCTATATGGCCAAACATGTGCAAAGCACCCACAAATGTAACAAGGTGCAAGGATTTAGAATGAACATTTCAGAATGAAGTTACGGTATAAAACGAAAGCATCTGCAGCGTGCCTGAAACACGTTAGAAAAGCATTCCAATGATTAGACTTTGATTTTAATGATATACTCTGAAATCTAAAACGCATCATCCGGTGTGGCGAAATATTATGATTTTTTTTATGACCACCTTTTTTTTTCCCCACATAAATTTATGGTAAACTGACTCAAACATAATGAGATTAGAGAATAGATGCATTTATAGTAATACTATAAAAAATATAATAGCCTTAGTTTATGGCCCTTCAGGAAATCACATAATTGCTGATGGCCTACATTGAACATTATCCTCGCTCCCCTAATACAGTACTTTCTATGCCTATATATAGTGAATAAGTCGCATGGTTCTGTACAGCTTTTGTACCATATCTGGCAAATACTTTCAAACAGCGAACAAATAAAGAACAGCAGCCTTTTTGTCTGAAATACACAGCCAGCTTAAGGTCACCCTGCAGTTAGTCTCAGGCTCAGTCTCTGCCCACGATCTACACTGCATCTGATATCTTTTGTACACTGTTCTGGCTTCAAGCTTGAAAACTGAAACATAGCAATCTGTCTCTGCTCACTTGCACAGTGGGCTCTTTTAGGGTGCAGTACAGCCACGGATTGATTTTATAAACGTTATTTTATTAGAGCCAATGAGACATTTAAGCATAAGAACACATCAAAATGCTGCCCCTGCTGCATCATAGGGCTTAGTAACATAGTCATTGAAGATATACATAGAGAGATAAATGCATTTACTTGTCACCTTAAACCACAGTCAAATCCCAGCAATGTGGGAAAGATGGGGTCAGACATGTTACAACACCCAATCAGGAGCACAGATGGTTGCCCAAGCGTGGCAGTAACGGGGCTTAAACCCACTACCTTCCAATCAGTAACCCAATGCTTTAACCAGTGAGCTGCCACTTAACTGGAAAAACTATCTGGATCATTTATTTTCTGCAATGTTCGTTTCTTACTAGCAGTTTATTCAGCAGAATTAAACAGTTGCCAAGTTTGCATACACTATACGTACTCATTATACACTCTATGGACAGTTTGTTGGACACCTGCTTTAGGAGGTGAAATATAAGATTTGTACTTTTTACTTTTTGAACACCACATTTGAAATTCAGTCCCTATTTGCTGTCAAAATAAACTTCGCTCTTCTAGATATTGGAGCGTGCTTGTGGAGATTTGTGCTTGTTAAGCTACAAGGACGTTAGTAAAATCTGGTATAGATGTAAGGTGATGAAGCCTGACCTGAATTCCGATTCATTCCTAAGCTGTTGCAGAGGGTTGATGGCATTATTTGATAAATGTCACAAATGTATTGCAGTTTGTGACCGGGTCCTTTAATCAGGCTAAATTAAATAAGTGATTTAATTGGCCAATTAAATGAATAATCATTTGCTGCATCCCTTATTAAAACCTGTCATTTCTATTACCTACTGTATATGTTGTAAACTTTGAATAGTTATATTATATAATAATAGGACTTTTTGTAATACAGATTTGGACTACAATTTGTCAAACAATGCATCAGCTATCATAAAAAATTTATTCTAAATAAATATCATATATACTGCAAAATAATGCTGTACAATTAAATGTATAGTATAAATGTAATAAAATGTATTCCTTAAATAGAATATATACATAATAGTGTGTGTATATATACATACATGCTTTCTATAAAAGTATAAAACAGAAAACATCGAGTGCATGACAGTTCTGTAGGAGGCATCTCACTCAACCCATCAAACCTTTTAAAGGGTGACTTAAAATAGCAGAAGGCCACACTGAGTTTCACTCAAAACGTTAAATATGAAGCTATCATGGGAACCGACTCAGCCAAAGGCAACAGTTGAAGAGCATTTGCTCTTTTTTTAAACTTCATCTGACCTGTTTTGGAGAGTCCGTTCCTATTATATGCTCACCCGTCAATCCGTGCACCGCCGTTGTTTGAAAACGAATGAATTGTACCTTTAATTCAATGCATAACAGTGTGAAATGTTGGCTGAATTCAGTTAAAAGAGACCTCAGGTAAACCAAAGGTCTGAGATGCAACCATAGCATCTGGAAATGCTACTTTGTTGGACAAATTGCCCCTGCATATGGAACGATTAATCACTGTGTATGGCCACCTGGATTTTAGACCCCAGAGTCGATCATAACATTATTATCTGGGACGCCCAGGGGAGCAGGAAACTGTTGACACACCTTTGTGGGTGAGATATTCAGTATCCCAAATGGGATTTTATTATTCATTACTGTCCTAAAGGGTTGACACAGCTTTGTCTCATAAACTGTCTGGAATATTTATATCAGTAATTATTATTTATTTCTCTGTACTTTCTGGGACATATTCAACATTTAAATCAGGCCATGGACTTTGGTTCAGCTCAGCAAGCTGTTTAAGGCATATTCAGCGACACAATGTGTTAGAAACACTACAGAATTGCTGGCTGTTAATAAAATACACCATATCAAGGTGTGCAGAGACAACCAGTGTGGGATGTAAATAAAAAATTCACCCAACTTAATAAACACTTTTTTCTCCACAGAGTAAATGGACACAATGGGTTGGGGGTTTTTTTTGGGTTGTTTTTTTGTTTTCACAATTTGAAATGCAACCGCATCAGTCATTCCCCAGGGTTCTTAATTTTTTACAGAACAGCCCTAGAATAAATGTGATAGTAGAGTATCTGTGAGAGTGAAAGGGAAAGTTTATAGGGCTGTGGTGAGACCTGAGATGTTGTATGGTTTAGAGACAGTGGCACTGAGTTAAAGACAGGAGGTGGAGCTGGAGGTAGCAGAGCTGAAGATGTTGAGGTTTTCGTTGGGAGTGACGACGATAGACAGGATTAGAAATGAGTTGATTAGAGGGACAGAGCATGTAGGACATTTTGGAGACAAGGTGAGGGAGGCGAGATTGAGATGGTTTGGACATGTGCAGAGGAGGAACATGGGATATATCAGTAGGAGGATTCTGAGGATGGAGCCACCAGGAAGGAGGAAAAGAGGAAGACCAAGGAGGAGGTTTATGGATGTGGTGAAGGAAGACATGCAGGTAGTTGCACGTTTGAAAGAGGCAGATTTAGAGGACAGGTGGGTATGGAGACGGATGATCCGCTGTGGCGCCCCCTAATGGGAGAAGCCGAAAGAAGAAGAAGAAGCCCTAGAAAATGTTTCAGGTGATGCTGGTAAGATTTTGCAAATTGTAATTCCCAAAGTTTAATCAGCAAAACAACTGCTTGTCAACTTGAAGAACTAAATCATTAGGCAATAGAAGAAGGTGTCTTGGTCTGATTAATCATGTTTTTTGTTACATCATGTGGAAGTCCAATTTTGTGCAAGTCACTTATCAGAGATGACACCAGGATGAGAAGAAAGCAAACTGGAGATAATGTGATGCTATGTTCGATATGCTGCTGGGCTCTTGGCATTCATGCAACTGTTACTTTGACATGTTCCACCTACTTAAACAGACATTACACCACTTCACAGCAGAAAATATTCCCTAATGGCAGAGGCCTTTTTTAGCAGGCTTCCTGTAAAACTGCAAAAAAATCAGGAATGGTCCGAAGAACAGCACAAATAGTTGTTGACTTGGTCTCAATCTAATTGAGCAGTTTATAAAAAAAAAAGAAAAAAAAAAAGTCTGATCCATGGGGACCTCATCTTGCAACTGTATAGGATCTGAATCTACAACAGCACTTAATTTGTATAATCTATCTATCTATCTATCTATCTATCTATCTATCTATCTATCTATCTATCTATCTATCTATCTATCTATCTATCTATCTATCTATCATCTATCATCTATCTATCTACCGATAGTTTGTTGTTATTGCTGTATTGGTTTATTTGTTTAGACAGACAGCAAATCACCTTCCTCTTTCTGACTTCTAACACATGGCCCTTTCAAAAACATGGCTTTGTAGTGCAAAAAAAAAAGAAAAAAGATTTTTAAAAAACAGACGTCCTGTTCTGTTACCAGGAAGACACAGCTCTACCTCTGCCATGTTAATCTGTATTCTATGTGACTCTCAGGTCACGCCTCGGTCTCCGTGGTGTAGCAATGGTGCTAAGAGAACGCGCTCGGGAAACTTATTGGTCACTTTCTAACGAATAAAAGTATAGCACATCTACTGTTAGATATATAATTATAAATAAATAAATAAATAAATAAATAAATAAATAAATAAATAAATAAATCGCTTCTCAAATGCAAATGCGTCAACAAATACGACTGCCAGCTTGTATCCGATGCACACTTTTGATGTCTTTTAAAGTTGCCATGACAACATCTGTTTTATTATCTATATCTATTCATTTGTAGTTTTTTTTACACCATTATTTTAAAGTATATATTTTGAAAAGATCCAAACCTAACCCCATCAACCCAACAACCCATGTGCATTGTGTCCATTCCTAATTCTATACCTTTAAACTCAGCTCCCATTCAAAATCACAAAAAAACTTTAGTCACAGGTAGCTTGGTTTTTATAACTGCATTGTAGTGCAAGAGCCACGAAATGACTGAACATTTTATAATTTTATGCCTCATTATCAAAACATAATAAGTTAAACGAGGCTGAAGGGACAAAAAAATGAACAATGCTTAAAGAACTTTAGAGAAAATAGAGGGCAGATTTAATAATAGTTTTGGAAATTGGCTTACATTATCTCTTTCACTTAAACTTTCCTACTTGCCTGTGAATCCATCGAAGCATTCGCAATGAAAGGAGTTTGGTGACACTTGGAGACAAATCCCATTTCTGCATCGCCTGATACAGTTGTTTTGGCCAAGAATTTTAGAGCAGTTAACACCTGTGAAGCAGATGTGCAGGTATCAGTTCACTTTTTTTCTCATTGATATGATTAAAATTCAATTACTCTTGTATGGTGTGGAGTAGATCTGAGAAGACTCAATTATATATTGTGTTGTCTTTAAAGGCTCCTCTGTTGTTTAGGTTTGAACTCATTATCAGAGTTATCTAATAACTCTAATAATTAGTCATTTCTAAGCTATAGTTTACTTTACCGTTGACAACTGACAATATTTCAGTCAAGACATCAGCAAAACATTACAGTAGCCAACAAAACACAAAAAAAACTCTACTAAATGTCTTAAACTCCATTAAAATGTTCAGCATTCAGTACATTAGATATTCAAAGCACATATCCATACAGCACAGTAGACAAGCCATTTTCAGGAATACTACCCTTCATCATTTCTAATGTATAAACACATAGAAATATCCTTTTTTTTAAGTGCTCAATATAACAGCCCTAGTGCTTGGGGACAGATTGTATTGATAGCTGCAAACTGTGAGAAAACATTTCAACCTGAATCCTGAAAGGTGGAAAACAAAGTAACAAGTAATTAAGCATGTTTTCAGGTGCAGAATGCAATTTCAGGAAAAAGGGGAGAAAAAAAAAAAAAGAGAGTAAGCCAAAGATAGAGTATGAATTTGAGAGAGAGAGAGAGAGAGAGAGAGAGAAAGTTATTTTTTTCCCCAAATAAATAGCCCATGGGAGAGCCGTATTATCAAGAAATAATTGCACTGAGCTAAACAGAGCTAGTAATTATCACAGATAAATAATTAATAATGATTTGCGAAGAACCGAGAAAAACGTTGAAGATGTTGATCTCCTGGGGACTGCAGTACACTGACAAATGAGTTTAATTCCCGTTAAAGGGTCCTTTAAAAATGCTTACTTAAATATACAATCTAAAGCACATCTTTGAGATAATTATTGAAAGTATTGCATATACTGTATATATATATGGTTAGTCTTCCATCTGCTGCCTGCATCACCAAAGCTGGTACTATAGGGTTCAGTTGATAGGGCATTGGACATTGGGCAAGTTCAAATACCAGCAACACCAATCTACCACTGCTGGGCCCTTGAGCAAGGCCCTTAACACTCAGCTGTAAGTCTGAATAACATTGTCTGCCAAATTTCAGTTCATGAACTATAATTTTTTATGTCGGATGCCCTTCCTGACACAATCATCTGGGCTTGGACCTGGCACTAAGAGTGTATTAGATTGAGGCTGGGTTTGGTTTTCCATTGGGTAAGGACAGATCGAGTCAGGTGTTCATTTTTACGTCAGGTCACAGCAGTAAATCAAGACCAATTTCCAACAAACATCACAAATATGGCCAACCAAGGACACCACTTCCCAGCATTCACCAATAACACTGATAAAGCCCACATGTGCTCAATTAAACACATAATAAAGAAACTCGATGGCGATCATAACTTCCCAGTTAAAAGAAGTTAAAAGAAAACAGTCAGTTCCTGGAAATGGATTGCTTATGATAAATAGATGCAGTTTAGGTTAAACTGTTTATCATCTGCCAGAAGTGCAAAGAGAAGCAAGAGGTATGAGGTGGTGTCAAAAGGTTTTCGTGATGTGCGTTAGCACGTCTGCGATTTCATCATGGAAAGCAAGTAGAACAAAAAGCAATGAGAAATTGTGTGTGAAACTGGGCAAATCTGCCACGTTGGACATGACATACATTTGACATTGGCGCTTTGAGTTTCATGCACACTTCAAGAGCAGAAAAACATAACTGGAAGACAACGAGATATCAAGTCAAGTCAATTCTATTGCGCTTTTCATAACAGACATTGTCTCAAAGCAGCTTTACAGAATTTAACAGTTAAGGTGAATGGTGTGTATTTATCCCTGATGAGCAGCCATGGCGATTGAGATGTTATGAGGAAGAAACCTTGAGAGGAACCAGACTCAAAAGGGGAACCCATCCTCATTTGAGTAATATTAGGAGTATGATTATAATCTTTAAAACAAAACAGAACACTGGAGAGTGAGAGCTAACATGAGCACTGGAGTGTAAGATTATAAGTGATGCCCTTTTCTCTCTTATAAAGTCATTAGAGGTTATGGAACTAGGAGCTACTGAGCAACTCATAAAATAGCTCAACATTTGCGATAATCATAAATCCAACACCAAGTCCTCAATGTCGGAGCCTTTAAACACTCAAATAGGTTCAACATCCCAACTCCACGAGGTGAAATCCAAATGGGGTGGTACGTCTCTAGATGGTTTGGTATGCTTGCGGGGTCGGCATCTACTTCTTTAAAAGGTCCACAATCTTCATAAGTTGGGACATAAGGATGCCTCGGGATGGGTAGAGAAATAGAAGCAGTGGAAGGAATTAGCGTAGCTGCTGTTCATAAAATTAACAAGATCAGAAAGACCTTCAACAGTCTCAACCTCCAAAAATGCTGAAACCATTCGGCAACTTGTGCATGATGATCATCGGAGAGCAATCCATACGATCTCATTTCTGCACCCACCCTACTCACAAGATGTTGGTCCTGCAGACTGGGCCCCTTTCCCAAAGATGAAGATCCAGCTGAAAGGTCGCTGTTTTGACACCATTGTGGAGATCCAGTGCAAATAGCAGAAAAAGAAGAAAAGACTTCCAGGACACATTCCAGAAGTGGCAGGAATGCTGGGAGCGCAGAACTGCTGTGCAAGGGGACTATTTTGAAGGTGATATATATATATATATATATAAATATATATATATATATATATATATATATATATATATATATATATATATATATATATATATATATATAAATATATTCAGCGGATACCCTTAACCAGAGTGAATTACAACTGAGCAGTTGAGGGTTAAGGGACTTGCTCAAGGGCCAGCAGTGGTTGATTGGTGGTGCTGGGATTTGAACTTCCGATCCAAAGTCCAGTGTCTTGTACTGTACAGTATAGTACATAGCATGTACATAAAAACATATCCTAGATTATTTTCTAGATATATGTATAATGCTCTGGCATGAAGGAGTAGGTGTTGGATCTTTAACGATCTCAGATGTTAAGCTATTTTATGAGTTGCTCAGTGCTCCTGGTTCCACAATGTCAAATGACTGTATAAGACTGTAGAAAGGACATTACTGATAATCACACACAGTCATGGTAGTTCTCACTCTCTCCAGTCTTTTGTATTGTTTTTAAAATTTATAAATCACACTCTTGGACTTGATCACCCAAATGAGGATGGGTTCTCCTTTGAGTCTGGTTCCTCTCAAGGTTTCTTCCTCATAACATCTATGGGAGTTTTTCTTTGCAAAAGTCAAATGCTCATCATGAATAAAACCCTTTTTTTTAATTCTTACATTCTGAAAATCTGCTGAATAATTGACCTTGAAACATGGACTAAAAGAGAAGGCATGTGGTGTACTCACCTGTAAACAGTGATGGGCACAAGCATTGGTAAGAAGCCTGACTTTGGTGGGCAGCATGACTGCTTAGGCAGTTTGCACCATTTTGGCAAGGACCTCCAGAACACATGTCCACAGCATCGCAATACGGTTCAGAGTAGGGCTTGGGGCACTGACAGCCATATGCAAACTGTCCAGTCTGCGCCCTGCAAACACCTTTTCCTGAACACAGGTGGCGACCTGGAGAGTTCTGACAGAGCTGCTCTTTGACTAGCACACTAAAGCGGAGGCCAAGATGACATAAATGTCTACTGCCCTCATGAGTGGCGGCAAAATAATGAACACCAGGAGAAAGCCACTTCGAGGCCACCTGCAGGCTACCGTTCATATAGCCAGCAAATAGGTGTTGCTTTTGTTTTTGCTCTGTGAAGCAACTGTCGAATTCTTCTTTTGACACATTAACTAGGTTTATTCCATACTGCTCTAGCATTGGGTCAGTAAAAGCCAAGAGAGTGTCTCCTAACTGGACCTCCACAGGGCACAATTGCGGAAACGCATATGATTTATCCATCAAGTGCGCCCGAGCCCGTTCCGAGATGCCATTCCAGCAATGATTCACATTCCTGCAGGTGTTCTCCATGAGGGACAATCTCAGGGTGATGTTCCCTGGTTGAGGGCGCCAGACACGATAGCGGGGTCTTCGGCAGAGCAACTGACTTGTGACGAAAAAATGGCTAGAAACAAGAAGGAGAAGTTTAAGCAACTTTGTCTTTTTCGCTGTTGACCTGGTCATGTTCATGTCCCGTACACTCGTGGGAGGCTTTTGTGCAATTTCTAATATAGATTAAGCTAATGCGCTGGTGTTATTGGTCAGTCAGGGGAAAGAAACGCATCTATAAGAAAAAAAACAAAAAACAAACAGATACAACATCAGTTAAGGCACAAAACAATAATCATGGCAATTTTAAATATTATTTTGGATCGCAAATATCATGTACTTACCAGTTTAACAACATTATCTATTTATTGTAGCATATTTCTGGTAATTAAAATTAATTTCATAGTTTACAGTGGAGAAACACTGCATTTTAATTACCACAACAAAAAAATTATTTTTGATTGATTGTTGAACCATTATTTGTCTTCATTTGACAATGCAATGGTAATTATAATATACCTTTTTTTGAGACACGTCCAACTTAATTTTTTTTGTACAGATATTACATTTTGCATTGCTATTTAGCATTATTCAGATTTTCATTGGAAAATTCTTCCTTAGCACAATGAATTACAGCTTTACTGACAACTGGCATCTGGACAGTTTGTTTCTCCAAACATTCAGCTGAAATACTTTGTCATTCCTTCGGACTTTGCGATCCAGTTTATTCTGCAGATGTTTAATAGAAACGGTAGCCATGTTGGTTCAATATTCTTTTTACCCACAACTTTTCAGGCTCTGAACAACTCCAACAACAACATTTCCACCATAATTGACTGCGGGTGTGAGGCAGTCTGGTAACATCATCTTACAGAAGTTCATAGGGGAGATATGACTATAATGCACAGATCAACATTTGTCAAAAAAAAAAAAAAAAAAAAAACACAGCAAATCAGCAGAAAAACATCATACCAGCTGTCAAGCATGATAGTGAAGGGATGAGGATTTGGGCTCGTTTTGGAGTCACAGGTCCTGGTTGACTTGCAGTCATCAAGTCGACTATGAACTCCTCTGTGTTCCAAAGTATTCAAGAGTCATAAGTGACAGATTGAAAGTTTGACAGCTTGGCCAATATTGTGCCATGCAACAAGACAATGATCTCAAGCAAACCAGCAAATCAAATGGCTGAAAAAAGAACCGAATCAAGGTGTTGAAATGGCCCAGTCAAAATCCAGACCTCCACTGAATTGCTGTGGCAGAAGCTTAAGAGAGCTGTGCATAAACAAATGCCTGCAAAGCTCAATCAAAAGAGCATAATTTCAAAGAAGAGTGGACCAAAGAGACTGATAAAGGCATAAAGAACCCAATTACTTTAGGTCATAGGTGCTACAGCTGGTTCTACAAGCTACTGACTTATAAGCTGCCCTTAGTTTTTCACATATGGTTTCCTTATGTTTTTGTGAAAAGAAGCTAATAAAATGTGAAATGTTATGTGACATGTTATGTTCATGTGAGTTCATATTAATACTTTGTTATATACCCTTTGTTGGCAATGACAGAGATCAAACGTTTTCTGTAAGTCTCCACAAGGCTTTTACACACTGTTGCTGGTAGTTTGGCCCATTCCTCCATGCAGATCTCCTCTAGAGCAGTGATGTTTTGGGGCTGTCGCCGGGCAACACGGATTTTCAACTCCCTTTAAAGATTTTCTATGGGGTTGAGATCTGGAGACTGGCTAGGCCACTCCAGGACCTTAAAATGCTTCTTACGAAGACACTCCTTCATTGCCCAGGCGGTGTGTTTGGGATCATTGTCATGCTGAAAGACCCAGCCATGTTTCATCTTTAATGCCCTTGCTGATGGAAGGAGGTTTTCATTTAAAATCTCAAGATACATGGCCCCAGTCATTCTTTCCTTTACACTGATCAGTCGTCCTGGTCCCTTGGCAGAAAAACAGCCCCAAAGCATGACGTTTTCACCCCCATGCTTCACGGTAGGTATGGTGTTCTTTGGATGCAACTCAGCATTCTTTCTCCTCCAAACACGACAAGTTGAGTTTTGACCAAAAAGTTCTATTTTGGTTTCATCTGACCATATGACAAGCAGGGGGACACTTCTGGCACTGCAGGATTTGAGTTCCTGGCGGCGTAGTGTGTTACTGATAGTAGCCTTTGTTACTTTTGTCCCAGCTCTCTGCAGGTCATTCACTAGGTCCCCCCATGTGGTTCTGGGATTTTTGCTCACCGTTCTTGTGATAATTTGACCCCACGGGTGAGAGCTTGCGTGGAATCCCAGATCGAGGGAGATTATCAGTGGTCTTGTATGTCTTCCATTTTCTAATAATTGCTCCCACAGTTGATTTCTTCACACCAAGCTGCTTACCTATTGCAGATTCAGTCTTCCCAGCCTGGTGCAGGTCTACAATTTTGTTTCTGGTGTCCTTTGACAGCTCTTTGGTCTTGGCTATAGTGGAGTTTGGAGTCTGACTGTTTGTGGTTGTGGACAGGTGCCTTTTATACTGATAACGAGTTCAAACAGGTGCCATTAATACAGGTAACAAGTGGAGGACAGAGGAGCCTCTTAAAGAAGAAGTTACAGGTCTGTGAGAGCCAGAAATCTTGCTTTTTGTAGGTGACCAAATAATTATTTTCCACCATAATTTGCAAATAAATTCTTTAAAAATCAGACAATGTGATTTTCGGGATTTTTTTTTTTTCACATTTTGTCTTTCATAGTTGAAGTGTACCTTTGATGAAAATTACAGGCCTCTCTCATCTTTTTAGGTGGGAGAACTTGCACAATTGGTGGCAAATTTGGGATCAGAACATCGGGTCAGCCATTATACATCACCCCTGGAGCAAAGAGGGCTAAGGGCCTTGCTCAAGAGCCCAACAGCAACAGCTTGGCAGTGCTGCAGCTTCAACTCTTGAACATCTGATTGCTAACCCAAAGCATTAACCTTCGAGCCACCAACTAGCCCACAATGCACCTCGGGCAGTAATTAGGCCATGGCTTGTTAAAGAATGTATTACAAACTACAAATTTGTAGCATCTCAAGGCATGAAATCAATCCTGAATAAAGATATACTATGCAAACTAAAATTAATGGACAAATTTAACACATTTAATTGTATTTCTATAGTGCTTTTAACAATGGAATTGTTTTAAAACAGCTTTAGAGAAAGTAAGAATAATAATCTAATTCTTTTATTTGAACTGATGTGTATTTGTCCCTGATCAGCAGCCTGGAGCGACTGGGGCAAGGAAAAACTCCCTTAGATAGTATGAGGAAGAAACCTTGAAAAGAACCACCTCTAAAGGGGAACCCATCCTCAACTGGGTGAGATCAAGAGTGTGGTTCTAAATCATTAAAACTTTAAAAACACTGGCTTTCATGGGCATTAGAGCTCTGAAACAACTAATCAATTAGCTCAACATCTGAGATCATTACAAATTGCTTTAGATAATTTCGATAAGGTTTTGCAAACTATCAAAAATTCTGTACTTTTTAAATAATACAATGTGGCCAACATGTCTAATACTTTAAAATATTCCGCTGAACAGTCTAACACTACTTTATCCTGACCTACTAATGAGTCCCATTCTACATGCTAATTTGACTCAGACAGGCAGAACAGACCATATGTCCACCACTTGTACAGCTCGAGCATGGGCTGCCGTAAAGAAAGTGATTTTTCTACATATAAAATGTGTTTGAATAAATTTTTTCCTTTACAATGAACTAGAAAACACAAACTTGTTCCAGCTTGACAAGTGAACAAAGTAAACATTATAATATGCTTTACATGGGTTGAAGTGGGGAATCTTGAGTGGCCTACTATAGATCTCTGACCTCAACCCTACTGAACATGGGATGGGCTGGGATGGGATGGGATTGGGATGGGATAAATTGAAACGACGCCTGCACCCCAGGCCTCCTCACCTTTGATGCCACCTTGTAGGTGAGGTGGCATCACCTCGTAGTGAGTCACTTTATTTATCTATGTTTTCTATCCACCTTCAAAATAATCCCCTTGCACAGCAGTCCAGCGCCCCCAGCGTTCCTGTCACTTCTGAAATACGTCCTAGAAGTTTTCTTTTTCGAAACACTTTCTGCTATTCATGCTGGATCTCTACAATGGTGTCAAAACGGCGACCTTTCAGCTGGATCTTCATTGTAGGTTGTCTGCGAAAAAGTACGTCATGTCAAAAGTCTCTGTGTCAGATTTGACCAGTTTCATGCAAGTTGTATGTTTGCAAATTGTTCTTACTTGCTGTTCATGACAAAATCGCAGACGTGGTAACATGCGGTCAGAATAGCACCTGTTAGCACTGTTAGTCTCGAAACTTTCTGATACCACCTCGCACATCATGACCTGACTTTACTAACACCTTGTGGCTGAATGACAAACAACAAATCTCCATACTTTAAAATCTAGTGAAACATCCTCTCAGAAGTGTGGAGGTTATTATGATATATATATATATATATATATATATATATATATATATATATATATATATATATATATATATACAAATTGCACAAAAAAGAGATGGATATGTGCATGCCAGATATTGACAGAAGTGCAGATTAAAGCAATCCAACATAATTTGCCTTTAAGGTGTCTATGTGCTGGTATAAATTGACCCTGCACTAGAGTACAACCTAGAAAAAAGGACTCAGCGGAGACGGAAAAGAAAACAATGTGTTATTCAATATAATTTAAATTCCAAATAGAATTACTTCATGTTTGAGCACTGTAGCCACATTCATGCTGCACGCTAAAATGCTCAACGACCGCGTAGTGAAATCTGCTTTTGTTTCGTCTAAGGTTTTCGACACAAGTTTGAACGGGACCAGAAATAACCACAAAGAAAAAAGAACATCTATTGTTGCTAGACAAACATGCTGATGCGTAAAATGTTAAAATTCGTCTTTTCAAAGGAAAAGCAAACAATATCAAGGCTTTTTTTTTGTTATTGCAATACCTGTAATCACTGCGAAAATTGCTGAGCCACAACATATATTTATATAAAATGATATGAATTACAAAAAAGGATGTTAAACATTCCATGAATCTTCTCTTTTACATTTTCTTAGTTGTCATTCTCTTTAAGGAAAAGATGTCTCACAAAGCTTATAAGGCATCCTCAGAGATTTCTTTCCCAACAATTTCACATGACTCTGAGTTTAAACACCATCTCTATCACAGGCCTCCTAACACCTTGACATCGCTAAGGAAAAAAATGTATTATAATATTTGTTATTATAATTATCATAAATATTTTTACCATTTAATAAAACAATTAACACCTCCAATTTCCCACAGTGACTATGGAAATATCACTGTGTTAATGCAAGAGTCTGTAGCTGTTCTTTTTTTTTTTTGCTCTACAAATGTCTCAATGCAAGGTGAATTCATTCGCTTCCCATGAAATTACATTTCATTGAAGCATTTCAATCACAGCTGCTTCGACAAAACCTTCCTTTAAAAAACCCGACGTGCAGAAAGTCACTTTGTGTTATAAATTTCCTCTGGCTTTTACACTCGATTTGATTGGTTTGCATTAGTGAAGTGTGTTTATAATAATGTAATGGTCCAACACAGACAATTTGCACTATAATTACTCATTCTTTTACTAAGACTAGTAGAGCTCTGCTCGCAGTAATTGAATGAAGGTTGTGATTTGCATGCATCAGAGGTTCCTGAACACGGGCTGTGAAAGAGTTATTACCGGCTACGAACGTTCTTGGGAAAATGTCTATAGATATGACATTGTATTATTACATTGCTCCTGAGGTACCAGTGACCAGTGTTCCTGTCCTTTTCTTCTCTTCGGAGTTCTTTTTAATTGGAAGCCATTCAGTTCCACCTTCAACAGCCTAAAGATCCATGAAGTTACTGAGCAGCTCAAGAACTTTGGGACTGGATTTGGACAGTAATTAATATCAACAGTCTGCTATAATGCCTCAGGACCACCGTTTGCATGAACAGTTTTGCATTTAAGTGCCTTTCACTAAACCTGAAGGACATTTGGTGTTGAGTATGAGTTCCCTTTTGGGTCTGGTTTCTCTCAAGGTTGCCATCTTAAGGAGCTTTTCCTTGCCACATTCACCACTGGCTCGCTCATTAGGGATCAACTTAGAAGGCGCAAACTTATAGTGCTAACTTTTATTTTCCAACTATACAAACGCTTTATCTCGCTGCTTTAAGACAATGTCCATTGTTAAATGCACTCTACAAATATAGCTGAATTGAACTGAATTAATTGTGTCCCCTAGTTCAAGTGAAGGGAAATGTAAAGCTGCCACATCCAAAGACATTCTATACAATTGTGTGCCGACTTTATTTCTTGCAATTTTCTCACGCCTGGACAGAGATAATTGAGACGCCGTCATTGCAGCCTTAGCTCCCGTCTGCTGTGTACACGTGTTGCATTGTAACATTAAAGCGGGAGCAGAAGTGGTCGTTTAAGCTACCTCTCGCTTATTAGAAAAAAATAGCAGAAAATCGGAAGTCGGCATTGCAAGAGGTCGAAACATTAGGAAAAAAGGTGAAGTCTGTGAATTAAAATTAGAATGATAAGAAATAATGTCAGAATTGCGAGAAATAAAGTCAGAAAAGTCGGAATTACAAGAAGTAAAGTTGCAATTATGCCATCGTTTTTTAATTTTTAAGAAACGGGCTTCCATACATCTGTAGAGTGTATGTAGAATAATCATTTGCTGTGGTAGTGTGGTAGGTTTTATCTGTACAGGTATCGTTACAGGTATCTGTAGAGATCTGTTGCAGTGGAAGGCAAACCACATCCAAACTATTTCCCTTACAAACTTCTCCTATTCTCAATAACGTATCTAGCAGGTGTTATTGCCGTTTTATTTCTTTGACATTTTGTCCCGTCTAAGCCACAGTACACAGAGCTAAAACAGATGGTGTTGTCTTTCTCTCTCAGGCCTGTCTTCAACTTGTTCTCAAGATAAAAGAACAGGCCCTGCTGCTATATCCGTGCGATATACCACCGTTGTCTTCTCTTCGAAACAATTACCGATATGACTGAATTCTTAGGGGAAGAATTCGACTAGGCATAAATATACAAGAGCCGTGTAAATTGAGTTTGGTGGACGGACGCGCTGCTAATAGAACGACTTCAATTGATGGACGGAAGCGGACAGAAACTGAAACGCGATAGCGAGGTCTTGCACTGGCAGGCAACAAACACATGTCATGAACCTATTAGGAAATGTCGGAAACAATCTGCTTTTTTAAAAAAAAAAGTTCCAATCAGTATTTGTCAGGGAATTCAATACTATTCACAACGGCTTCATCGCAAGGATTTTGTCTGCCAAAGTCGAAAAAATGTGTACCTCTAGTAGCAAAATTCTTCAATCACAGAGGTTTTTTTGCTCATTTGTTTGCAATATTTGGCTATTTTCTTCGTTGAACCAACCCTTGGGAGGGGATTGGCGGCTCCCAGAAAAAAAAGCCTCCCTTTGTGACTATAAACGATTCACACAATTTCTTTATACAGGCAGGCATTTCAGTATCATTATCGCTCCTCGCTTTTATTTTCCGATACTCAGTCTAACAGCACTCATCCATTTTAGCCTTACAGCTTGCGTTAGACGCGAGTTTTCCACTGTGGGTCTAATCTGATCATGTTCCTCACACACACACACACACACACACACACACACATGCACACGAGGAAAGAGAGAGAGAGAAATGGGTCCATTCAGCTAAATGATTCACTCGGATTAAACCGCCGATCACATCATCTGTTCAGTTGTACTGTTTTTTTTTCCAATTGCAAAGTCGGACTATTCCGCTATCTACGGCAAACAACAACCAGCTTAGAGAGTGTAACACTGACCCACTGAGTAAGAGAAGAGCAAACCTTGGTCATGCCTGAAAGCACTCAATGATTCAAGCGGTGCACGCTAAGCTTGTAAAAACCGTGTGTATTATACATGCTTCCTCTCACCCCCTTTATTTCACCAATGGACAACAGGATCGTCCGTGGCTCAGTGGAGTGTCTGACTAGACGTATCGAGCACTTGCTGTACTTACAGTATGATCTTATTACCGTGGGGGGTTGAAGAAAACATTTAAAAGACGGGGGTCGCTGCTAGTCACATGCATTAGTATTTACTATAGTCATACAAATACCTAGACACCTTATTGGCTGCTTTGGTCACTTCAGGGGAGGTGGTAGTTTAGAGTCTCTGGTTTAAAAATCGGAAGTTCAGGGGTTCATCGCCAAGCTGCCACTTATTGGCACTTAAGCAAGGCCCTTAACCCTATATGTGCTCCAGGGGCACTGTATGATGCTTCCTAATATCGCTGGGATATGCGAAGAAAAAAAATGTCACTGTGCTGTAATGTATATGTGACAAATAAAGGCTCCTCTTATTCTGCTTGTTGCGATACGTCAATGCGTCTGCCATTATGGTCCAGGCAAGAGTTCCCTGGAAACAAATGCAATTAAACGAAAATAAGGGATTAGCTTGACGACAAGATAACACAGCCGCTTGTGAAATGCCGGAGGGTACAGGGTCAACTGGCAGCAGGAAAAAGTGTACATCTCAAGTCATCCAATGCAATGGCAGCATTTTATATTAAACTGAACAAAAAAGACTGTAACTTGCACCATATATAAAGCGAAGCCGGTGTTGCATTGAAGTGATGCACGAGCACATGCAAAGAAAACACACTGGTGTCACGGATGAAGGCGAAACATCAGCACGGTGAGCAGAAACTGTTTATCCTCATCATGTAAAAATATTATAGTTTAATGAAGTCTTATTGTGTAAACTGTTTGTTTGTAGCTTCGGTACAGTCGCACTACATCTGTTCTACATCGGCTCGCTCGCGACTTCGTGATGGATTCAATTAAAACGATGCGAACAAACACTAAATCTAAAAGCAGCCAATAATAGCAACAGTAAACGATCACATTTTTAGTCACTGTTGTAGTTTTCAGCAAACGATCATGCATATAAAAATATTTGCATATTATTTCTTTTTTTTTTTTTTATAAAATCTGCTGCGTTTTCTTTGTTTCATTCTCTTTTTATAGCATTTGTCTACTACAGGGGTCGACTTCTGTTTGCAATTGGATTGACTGAAGCTTTACTAAGTTCAAATGCTGGTTTTCAATGTTTGTATATTTAATTTATGTATATATCATTGAATTATTATAAAAAAATTATTATGAATTATATATTCTCGATGCGTATATCTTCACAAATGAACAAAATGTTTTCTTTTTCCAAACAAAAATTCACAACAAAAATGTTGTATTATATTTTATATACAGAATATATATAAAATAAAATCAGATGAATCGAAAAATAACCATCCGATTAATCGTTAGTTGAAGCCCTAGAGTCTTTGATTAAATGATATTTCGAACATTTCCAGCCCCAGAAGTGAACTCTTGTTTTCCTTGGCCAACCTATTGACTGTCTGGTTATTAGTATATTACTGTAGTTGTTTTGTTCTTATTCATGACATTCCAAATTGTCATTTCTTATTTATATAACAAATTGATTTGATTGTCATTCTTTTTCTCTGATTCAGAATGATTGGCTTTTCCATCAACAGCTCTCAGCTCGTTTTAATCATGTTTTTAGTAGAGTAGATATTCAGAAATATTACCGTAATTTCCGGACTATTAAGCGCACCCAAATATAAGCCGCACCCACTGAATTTGACAAAGACTTTTATTTTGAACATAAATAAGCTGCACCTGTCTATAAGCCAAGTCTACACTGAAAATAATGAACTTTACACAGGCTGTTATTAAAGACAGTGTTTGTTACACGGCTTGTATCTAAACAGTAGCCTACCAAGAAAGTCATTGTTCACTGTCTTCCTTCTTCCTTTCACAACTATTTCTCTCGAAAGTTTATCTTTTGGCATCGTCGTGCGTTTAAAAATCACCATTGGTGAAGCTTTTCTCCCGATGCCGTGCAGCTCAGAACACAGGTGAAGTGTTTTTTCATGCCCGGTTGTTTTCAGCGTGACGAATGATTTGCATTTCCTGTAGACAGTCCGAGTGAGCGGCAGATCAAACCTCAGAGGAACATCATCCATATTTATGATGTGGTGCAGCCCGATTCAGTGGGAGAGCATCTGATTTAATATAAAGAGTTTCATTGGTTCAGTTGAACCCGTTCGGCAATTTCATTGGTCTAATGTTATGGGGCTCAATCTTTTGGCTTGAAGTTTGTGAAACCGGGAAAACCCCCGGAAAAATCCATAAATTAGCCGCTTCGTTGTTTCCCCGTTGTTGCGGGGTTCAAAGAGTGGGAAAAAAGTAGCGGCTTATAGTCCGGAAAATACGGTAATTGTTTAATACAGGCAATGTCCACGAAAACGTAACCTTTTGAAAAAGCTCTTTAAAGTGGATTCATTTAAAAACCTGCAGTGTGTAATGTAATAAAAAAAAAAAAAAAAACAGAGGCTTTCGAAAACAATGATGCATTTTTACTCATGATGTTTATTTTTTCAAAGAGCCGGAGAGTATATAAATGTCAGGCGGAAATCACACAGGTCTTTCATCAATGAGCATCTATTGGAAAACGATTGTGTGGAGACGCAGAGTGTTTTTAGACTTTTTACACTATTGAGGTACACCTGGGCATAAAGTAAGGTTTCTTTCATCAAAAAAAAATGGCTAGCTCCAAACAAAAGGTGTCATGGTTGAAATTGTTTAACGCATCATGATATAGCTTGGATTCTCATTTGAACAGTGAACTGGCTTTTTTGGTTTTTTTCTCAAGGCGGATTTCATTTGCATTCCTGTTTCACTGCTGTATAATTCGATCGGAGCGCGCTATTGTTACTGACTTTTAAACCGTTATTGCACTCCCTCGAAAACTCAACAATAGCGATAAAATATGATTAAGTGTGCGGCTCTACTTTCTGGGTTATTCGGGGTCATCTGATGGGTATAAAACTACTGTAAAGATGTGGCCACCTTGCAAATTTCTCCAGCCTACTCAGCAGAATCAATTTCCATCCTACATGTTTATATTCGATGTAAGTCATGTGACATTGGGAAAATAAGAACTGAAAGCCAACAACTTAAAGCAAGACAAAACCATTCCAAATGCCAAAGAGAAATATAGTGTGGGAATGGGAGGAGTGGGGAGGAAGTGAGGGTGAGGGTGAGGGTGGGGGGTGTCCCGGGGTTGTGTTGGTGTTTGGGTAAGAGAGGTCACTCTCCAGAGTTCAAAGCCAAGATGCCCTAAAGTAACTGAGCTCAGGAAGGAAGATGGATAGAAAGAGATGATATGAAATCTTATTGCTTGGTTGGAGCTCTTGTGTGCCATGAATACAAATCTTGTATCATCAAAAGAGATACAATGAACCTGTGCTTTGGCAAGTCTTCTCACTTCAGGTTAATCATGTGCTTTCTCCCTTTGCTGAGCTTTTTTTCCGAGCCTAAGAAATCAACAGCCACCGCTGCGTAATGTAATTATGCAAATGCGCCGTCCCCAGTAGAAACTATGTGACTTAATTAGACTGGAGTGTCTCCAAACTAAAAGATGTACCTGCTTGTTGGATACGCCTCTAATCTCTTTGGACAAATATGGTCTCATTGTACAGTGGGACTCTTCTTCTTCCTCTAATGTCGGAGATGTGGCTGTTAATCAAACTGTAATGAGAGGTTAATTATTTATGCTTGAATGGAAAAGCAGACTGAACAGGGTGCGTATGCGGCTGCTAAAAGCTCCACGTTTGCAAAAATGGAAACCTATATTGTGTTTCAATTAAGTACATTTTGCTATTCAGTGTGTAATTAATGATTGGGGGCACATTTCTCTCAGGGTTTTGTGGCACAGCGCAAGCAGCATTTCGAAAAAGATAAAGTCGTCTGACTTTTCTTCATCCTCCCCAGGTGTTAGATGTCCCATGATAGTAAATTTTATTTCTTCTTTTATTTTCTCATTGAAACAATCGATTCACCGATCTTTAATTTTGCCTTTATTTAATATTTTTTTTTCGGCTAATCCATGCTAGGTGTGCACAACCAATAATAATAGGCAATATTTTCTAGTTTAAAATGTCAGACAATTTTGTTCGACATATGCAATCAATACTATTGTATTTTTAATCTGTGCTGGATTATCCGAAAAACGTCGTAATGCTTTATTGCAATCAGTGGCCTGTGATTTAATTTGGCCTTTGGAAAGAGCTGTAGTGGCCACATATGTTTATTACGATGCTGCAAAGATCTACGGTTTAATAACAATCATTAATTTTGGCATTTACAGGTAAGATTTTTTTTTTTCTACTGTTTATTTGTACAAATAACCTGTAAGATTTGTAGAACATGCTAAGCTGTGATCATAGCAACCTATCAAGTCACTAAGAATTCAGAATATTTGTTAGAGTTTGGATGTGACTCTTTAATCACTCGTTATTTGAGAGAAAGTCAAGTCAAGTTTATTTCTATAGCGCTTTTCACAACAGACATTGTCTCAAAGCAGCTTTACAGAATTTAAGGATTTAAGGTGAATGGTGTGCATTTATCCCTGATGAGCAGCCGTCTGTGTCTGCGTCCGTGGCAAGGAAAAACTCCCTTAGATGTTATGTGGAAGAAACCTTGAGAGGAACCAGACTCAAAAGGGGAACCCATCCTCATTTGGGTGACATCAAGAGTGTGAAAAAATGACACTAACATAATGTATAAACTTTACAGTATATGGAAATGTTCCTATTGTGGAATGAGTCTAGTCTAGTCTGGTCTGGTCTAGCCTTGTCTGGTCTAGCCTTGTCTTGTCTTGTCCTGCCTTGTCATGCCTTGTCTTGTCTAGACTAGTCTAGTCTAGTCTAGTCTTGTCTTGTCTTGTCTTGTCTAAAATTAGGCTTTGAAACAACAGAAGAAAACATGCGATCTAACACAGAGAACTTATACGCTGCTACGTTTGTGTGCCACGCCAAACTTAAATTAAATGTATACAATTTTCTCGCATCACTATTGTCATCATACAGAGCGAAAAATCCAAGTCACACCATCATAACTCGGGGACCACCTGTAATTGATTCATTGAAAAGTGATGACTGGATTAATCAATTACTAGCATAAATGTTTAGTTGCATTATTGGAACAACTGATAAATCACGTCACAAAAGTTTTAATAACATTGGCACTATATTATATCCAAGGGTTTGACTTCAACACTACATATACATTATTGATCACAAAGAGAAATTTAAATATAAAAAAAAGATGAAAATAAAAGTAAAAAAATAAAACTAATAAAATTTAAATAAACGCAGTTATCCCCAGTTTATCACCGTGGTTACGTTCCAAAACCGCCCACAATAAATGGACGCCCCAAAAATACTTTTTTTTTATGTATACAGTACTGTACTGTATTAACATTTTACTTCATTTTAAAATTAATAATTATATGATGATTAATACATTTTATTATTTTTTCATTTATTATTGCAACATAAAACTCAATAAAAAACAATTCTCTATAAGTTTTTTGGTCTATCATGCTATCCGTGAGATAGTTACGTGGTGAATGCAATTTCGGTGGCGAGAGATTTGAACCGCGGTAAAGTGGGGGATGACTGTATGCATAAACGTATATATTAAGTAAAATAAAACGTGTAGCAGCAGTGAAAAACCAGATGGGGTAAAATACAGACAATAAAAGTTATTGCACAATTATTTGTATTATTATTATTACTTTTGCACTGATATTATCGTGCATAATTGCCCAAGATATTAACAATATATTGTGTGTGTGTGTGTGTGTGTGTGTGTGTGTGTGTGTGTGTGTGGAATGAAAATATAGTGTGGATTGAAAATATATAACTATATCTATATTATCTATAGCATGCATGCTCTGGTAATAGTTTTCCCTTGCATGGATTGGTGGCCTGATGACTTCTAGGTTGCAAAAAAATTCCAAATCATACTTTGACAATAAAACATATACTGTAATTTAATTTTCTTATTTACAGGCATGAAGCCCCAGGATGTTTGTGTTTCTGAACCTGGGCATCAACTTGTTTTTTTTTCCCGTGTTCTGTAAGGTAGGAGGGCATTTGGTCACCTTTAAACACCATCCACTTATTCCTACCTGTTTCTCAAGACATTGTTGGATTGCATTAAAAGGGTTGGGGGGCTTAAAAATTAGTGTTGTACAAAATATCAAAATGATTAAAACTTTACAAATGTACGTACGTCATTAAAGCTTGCCTGAGTTATTGATTGCAAAAAATAAATTAAAAAAATAATGAAATTCACAGTTTTCATAACTTCCACTGTCATCAAGCAATTTTTTTATTGTGCCCTCCTGTACTCTCATCAACCTAAAATGCTTGTTTTCATGTACTCGTTTTTGTCTGGGACCGGATGATTATAATCATTAATCATGTTTTTAAATGTAAATTGCGAGCTGGGAAGAAAATCAATAGCACACAACCTATTATTTTGATTTAAGCAGTTTTATTTCTTTTTCGCTTGCTTCCAGCACTTTTATGCCAACTAAATTAGTCCCAGTTCCGATATTATTCAAAAAAACCCAATGCAAGCAATGCTTCACCGAATACTGTGCCAAAAGACGGCCAAAAAGCGAGGAAAGATTTGAATTTTGTAGAGTTTTCCATTTAAACAAACAAAAAAAGGTTTGATTTACAGTATATAGTGAAGATCCCCACAAAGATGTGATTTCAGCACAACAAAGGAAAACATCATAATTTCCTATTAGGTTTAAAATCTAGGGCTAACATTCTAGGGCTAACATTCCATTAGCCTGCATATTTTTACCTGTATTGGGATTGATAGGGTAAATATTTCATATTTTTCTTTGAGAAAATGATGTTTAAAACAAGATCGCATCTCCGTGACTGAGGCCGATGTGATTCACGTGGCAATGCATAGCCAACGATGCGATACAGTAAAGATACATATGTATCAGCTACAGATGCGATGTGATACGATTCACCCTAATAAGGTGCAGATTCGATTTTGATTTCATTCAACACGATGCGATTCAATGCAATACGATGCAATGGAAAAAATATATATGATGCTATGAAATTCAATATGGTACAGATGTTCGCTTTTATTTCTTTGGTTCAGACAGACAGCAAAAAAAAAAAGAAAAAATATGAAATAAAACCAGACGTTCTTTTCCTGTTGTGTCTCCAGGAAGATGCAGCTCTACCTCTGCCATGTAAATCTATGTGGCTCTCAGGACACACCTGGATCTCCATAGTGTTGTGACACATCATATTCACGTGCCAGCAGCGGCGCTGAGAGAATGCATTTAAGAAACAGTTTCTCTTCTTCTTCTTCTTCTTCTTCTTCTTCTTCTTCTTCTTTGGCTTCTACCATTAGGGGGCGCCACAGCTGATCACCCCCCTGTCCTCTACATCTGCCTCTTTCACCCCAACTACTTGCATGTGTTCCCTCACTACATCCATAAACCTCCTCCTTTGCCTTCCTCTTTTCCTCCTTCCTGGTGGCTCCATCCTCAGCATTCTTCTACTGATATACCCCATGTCCCTCCTCTGCACATGTCCAAACCATCTCAATCTCACCTCCCTCACCTTGTCTCCAAAACGTCCTACATGCGCTGTCCCTCTAATAAACTCATTTCTAAAGTTCTCAGTTTAGTGAGAAGAAATCAATCAACATATCAATCTACAAGTTATCAGTCACTTTCTTAATAATAAAAATATAGCACATTTACCAATGATGATCTATGGATAAATCTTTTTTTACAGATTTAAATATGTTAAAAACAATGCATTTGGTCTGTGAGCTCTTAACCTTTAACTGCTCAGTTGTAAGTCGCTCTGAAAACGGCATCTGCCCAATGCCGTAAATATGTACCTGAAATGCAACATCCTACATTTAGAGTAAGACAAATTTCAGCACTCAATTGGATTAACATGAAGCTCTTCAAATCAAGTCACTCATTGCAAAGCTGTAAAAAAAGGAAAAAAGTGCTCCACAAAACAAACGGTGACAATGAACATTTATATTACAGATGAGCCCAATTATGTAAATGCTTTTTCCTGTAGATAATCATTTTTAACCCTCTTAAAATATACACATTTATTTTTTGTGCATAAACATCAGCCGTGACATTGTGAAAATGAAGGTACAAATGCTTTTATAGTCCCATTATCCATCTGATAGTAACATAATTAGCTAATAATAATTGCTCTCTCTTGACTAAAACGATGAGTGCCATTGTGTTGCCTATAGTTTAAAAAAAAAACCCTGTCTAATAGATATTACATGAATAAATGATGTGTACACCCGAACCATTCCAATCAAATGTGCTTTTTAAACATCTTGTTCAAGATTTAAGCCTCATTCCCTGTTATAATTTTTCACTCATCTAAAAAAGAGTTTTTTCTACATTGCATAGAAGTAAACAATGTTATGCTTTGAATTTAAAAAGAATGCATCAGATATAAGGTGGTGTATGTATCACGCTGCATCGTTTTGAACATATTTGCATGGATAATACCCGATTGATTTATATATAATTATTAGTAGATTTATTGTACTTTTATTATTTAGAAAGTGACAATTTGTGACCAAATTCGATTGATTTCTCCTCGTGAATATGACGTATCACAACGCCTCGGAGACCAAGGTACATCCTAGGAGTCACAAAGAATACAAATTAACATGGCAGAGGTAGAGCTGTAACTTTCTGGAGACAGAACTGATTAATCTTTTTTCTTTTTTTTTGCATTAGAAGTGAAAAAAAGGTTTTAGGTTTTTTTTACTTTAAAGATTGACTACAAATCTTCAGCTGCTTCCAGTCAGTGTGCATTTATATAATTTTTTTTCTCATATGTTTAACAATATAGCAGAATTGTTCACAGTGTTGATATCATAATTGTCAGTGTTCAGCCCTAAATCTGCTTAACTCAATGAAATTTAATTTGAAATCTAGAAATGGAGATATCGGAAAGGATCAGGTCTGCCTGTCATGTTTAATGTATAAAATATACATTCACAGAGCTACACATTATAAAGTGTTGTAAAGGTGTTTGTTCAATTGTACAATCGAAAAAAAATAATAATTACTGTAGGTCTGGAAAACACATTCAGCTGGTTTATTAATTGTAAATATGGACACTACATGCATTAAAGAATGCTTACATCTTATGAACAAGAGAATATATGTCCAGTACCACTCACACTGATGCTGATATATACAGTATATACCATATACAGTAGGCAAAATTAGGTTCTTCTCCAAACTGTCATCACAAATTTGATGCACACAATTGGCATAGGGTTTGGAATTGAATAACTTTGGATGGCTTAGGATACAATTTTCCCTTTTTTTAAAACTAAGAAACCAAACCTATTTAGCAATACAACAATACAATGCCTGTGCACATAAAGCGAAGCTGGATTTCAAAGAAAACAAAGATAGAACATTGGGTTGGAGTGGAAGATCTCCTGCTATAAAGCATTGTCCCCCACCCTAGTGAACACCTTTGGGATAAATTGGAACACTGACTGCTCCCCAGCACTCCTCACCTCACCTACATCAATACCTGATTTAACTATCACCCTTGTTAACACTCCAAAAATCTGCACAAGCAGACTACAAAATCAAGTGGAACATCTTCCCGGGAAGAGTGGAGGAAATTATAACAACAAATGAGGATTAAATGTGGTATGGGATGGTCAAAAAAAGTTGTACATAGCAATCTGGCAGTCAGGTGGCTATACACTTACAGTGTTGCTGTGACCAACAAATGAAGAAATGTAATAGAGGAAACTGCACTACATACAATCAGGTTCTCACCACAAGTCTTGGAGAACCCCTTGCTCACTATATTGTAGTGTTTCCCTGCTAAAAGACCTATTTTCACCCAAGATGGGTTGAATCAGCTTGAGTTAGAGCAGGGAAGACAGTCAAATGGACACTGAAAGGGGTATTCCAGCATAACATTATGACCACTTGCCTAAAATTGTGTTGGTCTGCCCTAGACTAATAGACTAATCAGTATAACTGTATGTGAAAACTGTGTTGAAATGCAGGACATTGTTAAAAATACAATAGTGTATAAAATACAGAGCAGTAAGAAAAAAAGTTGCCATGTTGGGACATAACCAAACCTTAAATCTACTTTCAAAACTGTCTTTACACATCCACACAAAAACTGACTACCATGCAATATTAAACCCATGCAGCTGTTCCCATACAGGCATCTATTCACATCAACCTCCTGATAGTTACATTGTGAATATAGTCATCAATTATGTATACTTGTGGGCAAACCAATTGAACTCTGAAGCATATGCATTATACGGAAAGCAGTCGAAGCCTATAATCATCTAATTACATATGCATTTACAATTACATTTCATTATTTCTACTCTGTGCCTTCTCTTTCAGTTCCACAGCCCCAGAAACTGGGGAAAAAAAAAATTCAAAATAATCTATTGTGTAATTCAACTGGAAACCTACTGACTTGGCAACCACACACCTGCTCTGTAGTGCTAAAGAGCTAATCTGAGTATATGCAAGTGGATTGATTCACTTTTTGTGTATGGATTTAAGGTTGTAGCAAAAAATAAAAAAATAAAATAACAGCAAATGTTATAAACTTTTATCACTTAAGTTATGACACAAAATTAATAATAGCAATTTATCCAATTCCACCTAACAATAATGAATTTTTTTTAACTAAGAGACCCAAACCTATATAGCAATACAACATTGCACACAATGCACACAACGCTTGCACACAAAGCGAAGCTGGATTTCAAAGAAAACAAAGATAAAACATTGGGTTGGAGTGGAAGATCTCCTGCTATAAAGCATTGTCCTCAATCCTCTATCAGTTCCACTGCCCCAGAAACTGCGAAAAAAAACCCCATTCAAAATAAACTATTGTGTAATCCATCTAGAAAACTTACTGACTTGGCAACCACACACCTGCTCTGTAGTGCTGAAGAGCTAATCTGAGTATATGCAAGGGGATTGATTCGCTTTTTGTGTATGGATTTAAGGTTGTAGCAAAAAATAAATAAATAAATAAAATAAGAGCAAATGTTATAAACTTATAAACATAACTAGTAGATAATATATATATATATATATATATATATATATATATATATATATATATATATATATATATATATATATATATATAAATATTTTAAGTAATATTTTGTATTATTTCGTTTCTATGGTTGCTGAAATGAGGGGTGTACTCACTTTTGAGAGAGACTTTAACTCTAAACCACTCCTTTGATAATAATTTGCTTTCAATAACGTTCCTCTGGAGATTTTTCAGAAGAACAAATTAAAGCATACTTACAGTTAGAAGTCATACAAGAAGAGCAGGCACGTGCATCTGTGCGTGTACGGGAAGAGTGCTGCAGATCCTTGTGCAGTTTCCTTCAAAAGACCTCTCCGTTCAGAAAGCTTATTTAATCTCAAATAAATCCTCCATCTGCTCCTAACACCACCTCAGGCCTGTGTCGCACTGCTTCCTTACTGCCACAATCCAATTTAACCTTAAATATAGTTTGCTTTTTTTAAAGAGTTATTCATATTATAACGTATTATGGGCAGCCGCCATTTATGGGTTATTTTTTAATCTGATTGTGTTTCTCAGTTCCTTTTTTAGCTAATAAATAAATGTACATTTTAAGTTTTTTAATGTCACCCTAATAAGAGGGCCAGAAGCACCTATGGTAACCCTTCGAGATGTCATGCTGTTAATGCTCAATGGGTCAGGACTGTTTTGGCAGCAAAAGGGGGACCAACAGAATATTAGGCAGGTGGTTATAAGTTATGCCTGATTGGTGTATTCCATAAATAATCATGCACTTTAAGGTCGAAAGGTAATTGTGCAATCAGGAAATACATTTGATTTTTATCATGGAGATCAATTCAATTAATTTTTATTTGTAAGGTGCTTTTGACAATATACAGAGATACTTAATACAGAGATAAAGCTGTTATAAAGATGTATATAAAGTTTAGTGCTTTTAAATTAGTTCCTTATAATTGGTATTTTATCCCTAATGAGTGAGCCACTAGCAACTGTGGCAAGGAAAAACTTTTTGAGACTTTATGAGGAAGAAACCTAGAGAGGAACCTGACTCAAAAGGGAACCCGTCCTCATCCTCAACACCCAATGTCCATTCATTACATTCATTCAATCGTTATTGAGGTGTGCCGTTCAGGGATTGGTGCTTAAATGCAAAACAGTTTCATGCAACCTGTGGTCCTGAGCCATTGAGGCATATAAATTACAGTCCAAATCCATCCTCAAAGTTCTTGAGTTGCTCAGAAACCATAGATTTTAAAGCTGTTGAGGTGGAACCATCCCTTTTCTGTCCATTTTTTCGAAGTTACCAACTGTTCACTGAAGGAGAGTAAATACTAAACTGCTTGTATTCATTGCAGACCGTCTTCGAAAACATCTTCACCGTAATCTCATGTATCTTTAGGCGGTCCATGTGGAGAATCAGGAAGGATCGAGAAGGTTTTAACCACAGAAGGGGTCAGGATCACTGCCATATTTGAGAGATACAAAGAGCGAAACCCAGACTGTTTGGGCTTCGACATGGTTAAACTGAAATCTGTTCATTTTGCAGACCATTTGTAGGACAAATGATTTCAGGAATCTATTTATTTTTTATTATATATTACCCACAATGCTACTTGAGACCCCAGCTTATAGACAGTGTTTTGCAGCAATAGTGTATTTGGTAGTAAAAAGTACTTTATGAATCCCCAAGGGGAAATAAGGTCAACAGTCACATAAACACAAAAGCAACAGGGATGATTTAGGGGTGTTCACAAGAATACAACAAAACAAAAAAACACAAGAAACAATATGTCACATGTCTCATGAGCAGTTGTGGTAGTGTGTGAGAAAATGTGGAATAGTTATGAGCATGCTTAAGAATGTGTAACAATGTAAAATATAAAAGTTGTGCAATATTAGCTGCAATTTTTATGCTAATCCAACATGTTTCTTATTTTGCTAATCGCTGACTAGCCGAGCTAATGCTGCAGAAAAAATAAATAGATTGAATTTCCCCACAGAATTTGTAATAGTTTTGAATGCGAACCTTTGACTTTTACTGGTAGTATGTTTAATTTTTGGGGATACCATTAAACACCAGTAGGTCACCTATAACTCAGAATTTCGGCATCATTACCAGTTACTAGTACATCATGATTGTGGCCCATCTGCTAATTTCGATGAAACAGGTTTAGCCATAAAAAAAACATTTCCCCAGGTGGTGTTTGAATGGCCTGCATACCAGAGAATATTGAGGCTGTACGAGCTGCCATCCTGAGGAAAGATCATCGAGCTGTTTCTTCGAAAATGATGCACCCATGTTGTAATAGCAGACCACTGAGCTGCTCCATCAAAACTGCAAGGGATTCGAAACAAGGTCGCACTGATTCCAAACAAATGCAGACGTCCCAGGGTTGCCAAATCATAGCTCCAAAATTTCCTGTTTCCCTGCGCCATTTATGTTATGTACTGGACGCCAAAAGGGCGTCATTAAGTATCAGGATTCTAGAGTGGTTTCTTTCAAATAGTTTAATGATGCACGCAAACACACTATGTAATCATTTGTAACCCTATTTTAGTGAAATTTCGAATATTCAAAATTCTGTAATTGTTTCTATTGATTTTTCGAAGCAGCAAAGTGCCTGACTTAACTGCATTATTATTATTAACTGCATATGTGCATTGCATTCTGGGACATTAAGACCAAAATTATTATTATTTTTATTTTATTTTTTTATCCCTTCTTACTTTGCTTAAATTTTTTTATTAATGTTACATTAATGCCGTCACTGGATTATGCCAAGTAAGAAATAATCAAAAATCAAAATGTTTTCTAATAAATGTCTTCGTAACTGTACTAACAATGTCTCCCTCCTCTTGACACGTAAACAGTGAAAAAATACAGCATTAATAAACAAATCAACACAACCACTGAATTGGGGATGCGCATCTCCAAACCTGAGGCCGATGCCATTCGCATCTTGATGCATAGCTAACGATACGATACATTATGAACAAGATACATATGAAGCAGATACTGGTGTGATGCAGGCTTTCAGTGCAATGCAATAGAAAACAATATGATGCTATGCAATTCAGTATATTAAAGAGGGTACACTTTTATTTTTTTGATTCATGCACATCAATTTACTTAAGTTGCTTCTGACTTTTGAATAATTTCACTAAAATTGTAGGGAGACAAAAAAGATAAACCAGATGTTTCCTGTTCTCTTCAGAACAAGCATGAATCCACCACAAGCATGTGACACATTTCCACACAGATGGTAACCCAGTCAACTATTCTGGAGCTGTGAGGTAGTTACAAGACCCTCTGCACCACAGTACCAACCTTTAACAATTCTGGCACCATAAAAAAACGGCTGCAGCATTGCAAAAGCTCTGGAAAACCCCCTGCAAATCATCATTGAATACTTTATTAGGTCAACAGAAGCTTGTTTTACGACCATAAAAAAAAACAGCTGTAGTTTGTAAGGAAGGATTTACCCAGAAAGCAACATGTAATCTGCTTTTCAAACCTCAAAAAAGACACTTCTGATTCATTTAGGAATCAATGCCTTAATGTATCACTCTGACCTTTTGGCTTCCTCTGGGGAATTGTTGCAAAAATCTATTTGGCTAATGCTAGGCGCACACTGTGCGATTTTTAATAGTCCTTTACTATTGTTGCTTGTCAGACTGTACAAACATGATCCCCATGTCACACTGTGGGATCTCAGCTGTCACAGTGTCAGAATGTACGAAAGTCAAAATCTGCCGCACACAAGAAAAAGACTCATTCGAAATTTTTACGTCATCCATCGCTCAGACCCGCGTTCTTCTGCAAAGAGCGGCTAGCGGCAAATAGCAAACTAAACCATGCGAAAAGCTCTGTGGCTTCATGTTGTGTGATGTAGCTCTGTGTTGTGGCTTTATGTTGTGTGATATGGCTCTATGTTGTGTGATGTAGCTTTATGTTGTGTGATGTGGCTCTATGTTTCGTGATGTGGCTCTATGTTGGTTGATGTAGCTCTAGGTTGGGTGATGTAGCTCTATGTTGGGTGATGTAGCTCTATGTTGGGTGATGTGGCTCTATGTTGGGTGATGTGGCTCTATGTTGTGTGATGTGGCTCTGTGTTGTGTGATGCGGCTCTATGTTGTGTGATGTAGCTCTATGTTGGGTGATGTGGCTCTATGTTGTGTGATGTGGCTCTGTGTTGTGTGATGCAGCTCTATGTTGTGTGATGTGGCTCTATGTTGTGTGATGTAGCTTTATGTTGTGTGATGTGGCTCTATGTTTTGTGATGTGGCTCTATGTTGGTTGATGTAGCTCTATGTTGGGTGATGTTGCTCTATGTTGGGTGATGTAGCTCTATGTTGGGTGATGTGGCTCTATGTTGGGTGATGTGGCTCTATGTTGTGTGATGTGGCTCTGTGTTGTGTGATGCGGCTCTATGTTGTGTGATGTAGCTCTATGTTGTGTGATGTAGCTCTATGTTGTGTAATGTAGCTCTATGTTGTGTGATGTAGCTCTATGTTGTGATATGTGGCTCTATGTTGTGTTATGTGGCTCTATGTTGTGTAATGCAGCTCTAATAAAATTGCTAAAAAAGTAAATGCAGTTCATTCTTAATGTTTCAGGACTGTTTTGGCAGCAAAAAAGGAACCAACAGGATATTAGGAAGGTGGTCATGTTATGTCTGATTGGTGTACATCTGTAAAGATTTTCCACACGGCTGTTTGTTCTGCCAGGTCATGATAAAGCTCAGTGATAAACAGTGCTCGATGTTCAAATCAGAGCATCGGTCAGAGCATCTTTGATAGGCACTTTATGGAGCCATGCCCTAAAAGAAGCATAATACCAACAGCGATGTGTAAAGCTTGAAAGCCACATGGATACCGCTGACTCGTCATTATTCCTCTGAAAATGCACAGTCACCTCAGGGAGTTAAAGAGCGATTCAGAAGATTCGACTGCAGAGCCTTTTGGGAAGGAACAGAAAATCTTGTCTGCTTATCCAATGTAAGATTTAGCATCTTTGCAACATGCGAATAAGAAGTTGGCAGTGAGCAGAGCAGAGACAAACTAATGGATGCTGAGGATGGTTCTTATATTCTAGACTTGATTAAAGAGCCAAGAATACGACTATATAAGTAGAGCATTCTGGTGATCAGAGCTTGGTGCTGGAGTGTGGCTCAGCAACAGTAGTGAACGTGTTGCAGAACAACTAAAGCAGAATCTCAGAATCCCCTGCCCAAACAAGTGATTGGCTTATCCTATAACATGAAAACCAGCACACTGGTTGCAATGGCAAATACAAAAGAAGGCATTTTGAGATTAATGGATTCAGCTACAATATGTGTTCCTTACACTTTTAATTTAATACAGCCTGATGCTATGGCAAATGTGGGTTTTATGATGACATTCTAAAATTTCAACAATAATATGGTGAAAGAAGTGGTATCCAAACATTTTGTGTTTTGTAACACCATAACTTTCAAACTAGTCCCCTTGCACAGCAATACAGCGCTCCTAATGTTCCTGCAACTTCTGGAATGTGTCCTGGAATCGCCTTCTGCGATTCGGTCTGGATCTCTGCAATTGGATTAAGGGCTGTCGCTATCGATTATTTTAGTAATCGAGTATTCTACTGATTATTTCTATAATTAATCGAGTAATCGGACAAGAAGTACTTTTATTTATTAAAGAGCAACACTTATTATACAAGAGATAATAAGACGGGTTTTTTAAAAGTCATTTGTTTCCTTTTTAGAAATATTAAAATTTTTATTGCTGAAATTGCATTTAGTTCATTTAGTTGCCAGATTACATCAAAATGTAAATACAATTTCAGATTATAATAAAAAAAATAATAAAAAAAAAGGAAACGCACGCAATTTTGACCTTGTTCCTCGTAATTCTGACTTTTTTTTCGCAATTCTAACTATTTTTCGTAACCATCCAACATTTCTGGTGCACCCACTCGTAACCATGTTGTGGGCTTTAGGTTTGAAGCTGTTGGTGTAGCTGAGGCTCCTCTGTTTCATCTGTTCCGTCTCCTCCAGAGCTGATTGTTAGACAGAGGTCTCTCCATGGATCAGAGGCTCAGTTTAATATCATGTGATCCTATTAATTGTAGCTTATTTAATTTCTTTTTGGTGCTACAGTTGGCAAAAGAATTATGCAAACTTTTTATTTAATGTGATGAAAATGGGCTTCCATATGAATTTTCTCCTCGCCTCTCGCTGTTTTCTCCCTGTTTCTCTGTTTTTCATTCTGCACCGTCTTCTGTGTTTTATATCCAGAGTGCTTTAGAGTTTAGCGGGTGGTGCGTCAGTAATAATGGTGTGTGGGAAACACAGTCCTCTGTGTGTAGTTAAATGGACTAAACGAATTCTTGTAATCTAATTACTCGGGTTACTCGAGGAATTGTTACAGCCCTAGCTGGATATCCATCTTCGCGAAGAGGAGAAAGTACGCAGAAGCCAAATCTAGCGAGTAGGGTAGGTGCGGAAGTGATATCATGTGGATTGTTCTCTGACGATCATCATTGATGAACATTTTCGGGTGTTGAGTTCGTTGATGGTCTTCCTGATTTCTCGTCGTCCTCCGGTGATGTTCTGACACCCAAAACACCTCGAATGACTCAAAACGTATGCCACGTCAAACATCCCTGTGGAACATTTGCCCAGTTTCACGCAGAATTTCACGTTAACTCTTTGTTCTAACTTGTCCATGATGAAGTCATAAAAACTAGTTCGTTTCAAAACTCTCATACCACCTCATATAAATATTCAATTAAATATATTCAACTTCCCATGTATTGAATTAGAATCGGTTTAATTATCACCAGGACAGCAAAGCAAGCAGCAGATCAACCTCAGCTGTTGACTATACTATTGTATACAAATTTGGCTGTTCCAGACTACAGTTTCCAAAGCACACAATCTTTGTCATGTATACAGTCACCAGATTCGGATTACATTCACCTGTTGTCTATCACACACATTAAACAGATGCTCGCACATTAATACACTCAGGTTTTTCACTTTCAAAGAGAACATGGCAACCCCACACAGATCCCACACAATCTAGAGATATACCGGCTCCGCTTGGATACCACTTCATGAAGACTTGGAGGATAAACAACCTCTTCAATATTAAATTCTCAAAATAACATTCATAAACTTACTCCATCTCTATTTAAAAGATCTGGCATGGAGAAGTTGGTGTTATATCTGTAATGATCTCATATGTTGAGCTAATGTATGAGTTGTTAATGAGCTCCTGGTTCTACATCTCTAACTGACTGTGTCACGACTGTAGAAAGGATATTACTCATTAACCACACACTCCAATGTTAATGATATTCACCTGTGTTTGTGATGTTTAATCACACTCTTGGTGTCAAGAAGATATGGGTGATGGGTTCTCCTTTTGGAGTCTGGATCCTCTCAAGTTTTCTTCCTCATACAAGGGAGTGTTTTCTCGCCACAGTCGCCCCAGGCTTGTTTATCGGGGATAAACGCACATTTAAATATTAGTGAACTTTGTTCTCTAATTCTGTAAAACTGCTATGAGAAAATGTCCATTGTGGAAAGAGCTATAGAAATAACATTGAATTGAAATTTATCTGACTGTTGCCAAACCTGCGACTGCTGTTCTCTTTTTGCATGTTTTTTTATTTTATTCAATTTTTTATATATTTTGTCTTTGCCTGGTTTATCCAGGTTGCACTTGATTTTTCTTTCTTTTTTTTTTAATCCGTCTTCCTGTCTTGAATATACTTCGCCTAACTGCATCTCTTTCAGCCTCCCATGATCTGAAAAACTGTTATCTCATAGTAATAGGGGTTCTGGTTCAATCCAGAGTTCAGGTTATCTGTGAAGGCTTCCAGTAGGTGGACCGGCTTCTCTAATTTAAATGAAAATGTATGAGCAGTGCACTGTAATGAACTCCAGCCTTATCTCGGGTGCATTCTTGAATTACACACATGCTACACACACATCCTATTGTTCTCATGATAGGCCCCAGATACTCAGATATCTGTGCAATTAGAATTTAGTTTTTTTTCAGTCTGTTTGCTGAATTTTTATCCTGATGGCTGCAGCCAAAAATCAGAGTTTGCTGCAATTTTTGTTTGTTTGTTTGTTTTAAACATTTTCGCACAGCAACTTGTGATTTAGTCGGCTGTTTAGTAGAAACAACATGAAATTCGTTGAAAATCGTTCTGATCAAAAGTGTAAAATCTGAGCCACATCTTTTTTTTATTTTTTATTTTTTTACAGCAAGTCAATATTGCATCAACTCAATAGCATGTAGTGTTGCAAAGGGGCGAAATCTTTTTGCTAAATTTATGCTAATTCATTTGAAATTTGTGGAAATGCATATAAACTGTATCATATACAAACATAAATATAAACATTTTGTTTGGTCATAAGTTGACATGCATGACAAACTAATTTTGTTGCACAATAGTTTACACACAGCACATGGAAGTTTAAAACATGAATGTATGGAATATTTATGTAATATTCATATAATATATGTGAACAGTCGCCAAGATGGACATTTTCTTTGGACATTATTTTGTTTACAGGATCCAAGAAATGATGTGTGTTCTGTTATGAAGAAATGCACAGTGCATGTAGGGGGCGTGGTCTCAGTGGCCCTGCAGTAAGTTTGTGCTGTGCATGTGATTGATGAATTTGCAGGTAGAAATTCAACTAAAATTGCAATAAATCTGCTTGTTTTAACTTGAGATTTTCCTGCAAGATTAACTACATTTAAGATCCCTCTTATTGTCGAATCTTCATTTTTTTGTATATTCCCATTTATTCCCATGGATGTTTCCAAGTCTTAAAAATTCCTTGAATTTTGCAATCTTAATAAAATGTAAAATATGCCTCATATTCTAGTAAAATGCAACCAATGCACTGTTTTATGCAACCAATGCATCCATTTACACAATGCAATACCTCAGAGTGGATACAATGTGGATTCAATGTATATATAAAATATATAAAATATATATTGTAATAATAAATAATAAATATATAATGTACAAAATAGCTGTATGTATGTGTGACATAAGTACAGCTACTGTATTTGTGCATTTTTATAACATCAGTTGATGTCACTTGGCTTTAAATTTGTGCTAAATTAAAAAAAAAAGTAATAAAATCTTCAAGCTCCCCAAACTTCCTGTTGCTTGATTTTACACTAATTTCTGCAAAATCACAAAAAAAAAAGGGACAGATTCCTTCCTCTAAACACATTTTGGAAATGAAAGGACATGCTCATGTATGAGTTATGAGCCAGTAATAATTTTTTTTTTAATTTGTTGATTTTTATTCAATGCTTGAATAACCATTTCTTTACCAATAGCTTAACATTAACGAATAATGCACATACTCGATTCTAAAAGCAGTTGTTTTTTCAGCTGTAAATTCTCATATCGTTTCCTGGAAATCACTAACATGCTCATTTGCTCATCTTTACTGATCATTTTTTCCATGATAATCTATTGACTGTCCTATATTCAGAGACATGACCACCAATTTCCACAAATATCCAGTTTACAATTAGAAATCAGGATTAATGTGATGGACTTGCCTTGGGTATGGTTCTCAAATGAATGCTTACATACCACTAATGAGTGTGAAACAGCAAACTGCTCATGGAGGTGCGTAAGGACCAAACATGCGCATGGTATATTTATTAGCCAAGTGCAAGAAAGCACAGAAGTCGATGCCCCATGCGATTCGTGTTTATAGACCGCTTCAGCGGAAAAACAATAACGCGGTTTGTGTTTGTGCCTGTTCCCAAAGTGTTTCTGTCAGAGCCATTATGAAATGTAAAGCTGTCAAACCAAAATGACTAGCTCGTTTTTTTAGGAGTCTCCTGAGTAGCATACAAACAAATAACAACAAAAAAATACAGAAATTAACATTACATTTCTAGACCCTTAAAAAAGATCTGGTGGGAAACTACTTTTTTTTTTCTATGGACTTATACCAGAATTGACTTCCTCTAAAGGGTATCATTATCATCTTGAAATGGGTTTACATCCAAAGACATGGTAAAAGTATAGAATTGTCTGGATCCTTACAACTAAGAGAAAAGAAGTGAAATATTATCCTATATCCTATAATGCAGATGGTGTTTGTATTGCAGTTGTTTTTGCGCTATAACAGCCAATGCCACGGAGATGCTTGTTTAGTGGTTAATATGTTTGAACAAAAGGTTATTAGTTCAAATCCCAGCACCACCAAGCTGCCACAATTTTTTTCCCTTCATACTGTATTAGACAGAAGGTGGAGCTGGAGGTAGCAGAGCTGAAGATGTTAAGGTTTTTGTTGGGAGTAATGAGGATGGACAGGATTAGAAATGAGTTTATTTGAGGAACAGCCCATGTAGGATGTTTTGGTGACAAGGTGAGGGAGGCGAGATTGAGATGGTTTGGACAACCAACCCCAGCCATTAGGGTTGCACAAGCCTTAGTGCCGGTCCCAAGCCCGGATAAATGGGGAGGGTTGTGTTAGGAAGAGCATCCAGCGTAAAAACATGTGCCAAATCAAACATGCTGATGATCCGCTGTGGCGACCCCTAATGGGAGAAGCCGAAAGAAAGGTCTATTCAACATTGATACTGGCTTAGAGAGTAATTGGAGAGGTCAGTCTTGTGCTTATCTTAGGCATCCCTGCTGTTCAGTTTTGCACTGCCAAATGCATATTCAGGCTCTTCTTTGTGCTTGTCATTAAACTGCAAAAAACCCTCGATTAAATTGCCCATATATGAACATGTATTCTTTACACATATATGTTACATATTTCTATATCTTTGAATTCTATACTTCATCAGCCTCTGTTTTGATTATCAGCTATCAAATGACCAGATTATGGAAGAAGTTTGTATTAATATTGCTGCTATTTTTAGTAGGTATGAAAACTTTAAATGCCTCATTAGCGAACTGAGGGAACATCATGGCCCTAATTTTTATTTCGACATCCTATACTTAAATCAACTTACAGACACATGAATTATGGTTCTTAGTTCATAATTCGCTATTGCTATTCGAAACCTGTTTAAATAAAACCGGATATGTCCTGAAAACAGCGACGTCTCATCCCACACTCATGAATATTCATTTGAAATGGTATGTACACGTTATATACTTTACCAATTTGTATCGCAATTATGATTGGATGGTACTTTAGATTGATGTTGCATTAAATATAATAAATGCATTAGGAGTTAAAAAAAATGATGGTTGTGGCATCTATGTTTACTTTTATGCAACATATTATTTGTAGGTAGTAATTATTTTCCTGTGTGGTAAACAATATATTTTTTAATGGCATGAGATGTTTTCCATATCTTTTGTTTTCATTCACTTACAATGCTGGCTTTAATTTTTTTTATTTTATTGCAAATTTGTTACAGCAAAATTGTTTTAGATTTTTCATTTAAATGTCATCCAACTGGAGCAAACCAAATGTACACTTAAACAATCATAATATTTATTGGCCCTGTGTGAATGGCTCCTAGATTAAACAATTCACCAAATTGTATTTATTAAATGGTTCAAATAGTGTAGACACACCCAGGTCTAATTCTAAAATCTAACCAGGTCTAACCCAGGTGAGTTCTGTTGAATCTATACAATACTTACAATCAAAATTTTTTACACAAATGGCATGTTATACCAGAATTTAAATACATTTTAAAGGAAAGTAAAAAGCAACCAATAGACGGTGGTTTTACAGTAATAAAGTAAATGTAATTTGTTACTGTACTTAAGTAGCTTTTTCATGTATCTGTACTACACTAAGGTATTAAAATTTCTGTATACAGTACTTTTACTTGAACTTTACTACATTTCAAAGTCAAATATCTTACTTTTTACTTAACTACATTTTGCAAAATCGGTCGTTTCTTTTTATTTGAGAGGATAAAAATGTAACTGGTCAAACTTATCACCAACATACAGTTCAGCATCAGTTCAACAGCAAGCAGAACATTTTGAGAGGAATAAAGGATGAAGAACCTCCTGAGCTAAAACTTGCCACAACAAACTTGCCATGGCCTTATTTAGACGATTTTTCAAAAGTAGTTGAAAAGAAGGTTTTGGGCTCATTATCATTTAAATCGATATCATTCAGCGATTGACTCGTTAATATCATTCTATTAATAGATTGGTGTGTTAAGAGTAACAGAGTTTTCTCACAAAAACTGAGTTGATTAAGTAAAGAGTTTTGTGACCAAAATTATAATTGGAACATTGTAGCCATAATTACGGTGGCCGAGAAGTGCAAAACACATTAACAAATCCAAAAACAAATTAACAAATCCAAAAACAAATGAACAAATCTGTCAGGGTACACCCTGTTTATTCTCCTGCGCGTGCCCTGCCCGCTTGGAGCTCATCACCATCCTACTGATTCTGAACACCTGCCTCTCGTTTATCATGCCCATATAACCCCCTCTCTCACCCCACTTCTGCGTCCGTTATTGTTTTCGTTGGTGTCTATGTGTTTTGCTGCAAGTTCTCCATTAAAGCTTCCTTGTTTTCGGTGCTCCGGCTTCCGCCTCAGTCACTCGCCTAACAAAATCCAAAAACAAATGAACAAATCCAAAAACAAATGAACAAATTAGAAAACACTAACAAATCCAAAAACAAATGAACAAATCCAAAAACAAAATAACAAATCCGAAAACAAATTAACAAATTCAAAAACACATTAACAAATCCAAAAAACACAACAACAAGTCAGACAAACCGAAAAAGGTAAGTATAGTTTGTGAACGTAAACTTACAGATCATTGGACAAGACACCTGTCAGGCAAGATATACAGGTGAGTGACAGGTGTCTCGTCCAATGATCTGTAAGTTTCTATTCACAAACTATACCTACCTTTTCCGGTTTGTCTGACTTGTCGTTGTGTTTTTTGGATTTGTTAATGTGTTTCGTGCAACGATTCAGACAAACCGGAAAAGGTAGGTATAGTTTGTGAATAGAAACTTAAAGATCATTGGACGAGACACCTGTCACTCACCTGTATATCTTGACTGACAGGTGTCTTGTCCAATGATCTGTAAGTTTCCATTCACAAACTATACCTACCTTTTTCAGTTTGTCTGACTTGTCGTTGTGTTTTTTGGATTTGTTGTTTTGTTTTTGGATTTGTTAATGTGTTTTTGAATTTGTTGTTTTGTTTTTGGATTTGTTAATTTGTTTTTGGATTTGTTGTTTTGTTTTTGAATTTGTTAATGTGTTTTTGGATTTGTTAATTTGTTTTTGGATTTGTTAATTTGTTTTTGGATTTGTTAATTTGTTTTTGGATTTGTTGTTTTGTTTTTGAATTTGTTAATTTGTTTTCGGATTTGTTAATTTGTTTTCGGATTTGTTAATGTGTTTTGCACTTCTCGGCCACCGTACATAATAAATCATAGTACTTTGGATACTTAAGTACATTTAAAGGAAAATACTGTACGTTTGTAGTTGAATGTTTAAAGGGAGCACTCTTACTTTTACTGGAGTAATATGTTACAGAGTGTATCTATATTTTAATTTAAGTACATGGTTTGTGTACTTCGTCCACCTCTGCTAACAGGTATATCAGTCAGGAAAGACCACAGGAGTTTAGTAAGAACCATTATATCCACATTTGGAGAAAAATATTTAACAGTATTGAATCTTCCCAGAAGTCTACCAAACTTCCCCCAAGAGCAAATTAAAAACTCATCCATGATGTCCTACAAACGCAGATGAACATATAGGGGACTGCAGAGCTCACTGGTGTCAGGTAGCCCATTGTTTTAAGATTTCACCATTATAAAGTGACTGGACAAAAATGACATCCATTGAAGACTTGCATAAAGAAAACCACAGCTAACCAAGAGGATGAAAATCTCATGATTAAAATCCAACACCTTGAGGCAATAGATAAACTTTTTGGAAGATACCCTTACAACTTGTACAATGCTAGCACAAGCACCATCATCATACCAGCAGTAACACATGGAGGTGGTAATGTGATCAATGCTTAACTGGGGCATGGGTGGGGTTCTATGATTGGCAGCTGACTATGAATTCCACCCTCTACTATAAAATCCTGATAAAGAATATCCAGTTATTAGTTATAAGCTAAAGTTTGGCTACGTTGCTCGGTTGTTCCTGTGACAATCTGACTAATGCTTATTGAGTCAAGAACATTAACCCCAATCTTAATGAATCAGTTTTATTCTTTTTATGGGATTTTTTTCTATAGCAAGCACTAGGTTTAGATCTCAGCTTGTTAGAAGGCCATGGATCACTGCGGCATACACACAGCGCCACCACGGACAAGTGTGCTCTGTTACACACCCGTACTATAAAAAGGACAGTCGTTCACAAACCCGATGCGAAGTAAATGCTTTTTGTGACTTTCTTCCTAGATGTCAACAAAAAATATTCTTTATAATGATTTTTAGCTCATGTTTTCGATTTCAAATTCGTTACTACACTATCGGAATATAGCGTTTACATATGGATACTGGATTTTCTCTTCTGTACAATATAACAGACTGCTTAACTGCACTTGCATTCAACTGTTTTTGTGTTACACATGACACTAAGTCAGGAGTTTTTAACTCCATTAGAAAATTTAATATGGGCTCAAAAAACCCATATTGAAAAGATTCTGTTGAAAGATCAGCATTTAATATGCTCATTAAAATAAAAGAAAGATTTTACCATCAAAGTGTGGATCCACAAAATTACACATTGAACAGAGAGAAAAAAAAAAATCTATTCTGGCGAGAATATTTCACAAGTCATTACCACAGGTGACAGGCATCAATTTTTTACTTAGTGTAACTTCAAGCTTCACTGCACTGCCGTGAAAAGCACGAAAACATTTGCAAAATATGTCTGAAATTGATGCATGGGTGGATGCACCGGTTAAATGAACATATTCGAAATGAAGACCTGAATCTAATGTACTCATCAGGCATGCTTATTAATTAATGCAAGTAATTTCTCCTTTGATTTAAAGAGCAATTAGTAGGAAGTCATTTCTGCTTAGTGTAATTTTACCAGGAAAACAACATTACTGAATACAAACACGACTTTTACAGAACCCAAGCAGGAGGAGACCTAGTGTGCACACACCTACACAATAAACAGTGGGGAAAAAAGAATAATACAGTTACCCCCAGTTACAGTTACTCTGGCCGATGTTCAGAATCACTATCGTTCCCTGCTAGAATAGATTAACGATGTGCCCTTTCGCATCCAACCTTTCCCATATTTCGAATTCCCTTGGCATCGGGGAATCTTCATTAGAAAGAGAAACACTGACCTTCACATATCTTTATGAGAACGTATAACACAGGAGAGTAAACATTTGTTCAAATGACTTCTCCAACTATATTTGTCTCCCATCACTATCATTTGGTATCGTAAAATGCTTTCACTCTATCATTCGCACAAACGCGTGGTCGTGGCGGGTCCTGATGTAAACCTAAATGTCACTGCTAGGAGTATGTTGGTGGCTCCGTGTTTGTGTGAAGTAAACACAATCTATCTCCGGTGAGTTAATCATACTGATTTTCTCTTCATCATGGCACCTGTTAGTGGGTGGGATGTATCAGGCAGCATGTGATCAGAAGCAGGTAAAATGGGCAAGCGTAAAGATTTGAGCAAGTTTGACAAATTGTGACGTCTAGACAACTGGGTCAGAGCGTCTCCGAAACTGCAGGTCTTATGGGGTGTTTCTGATCTGCAGTGGTCAGTATCTAAAGTGATCCAAGGAAGGAACAGTAGTCAACCACGACAGGGTCATGGGCAGCCAAGGCTCATCGAAGCACGTGGAAATTGAAGGCTGGTTTGTGTGGTCCGATCCAACAGACGAGTTCCTGTAGGTCACATTGCTGAAGCAGTTAATGCTGTCAATGTTTGAAGAGTCAGGACTGTTTTGGAAGCAAAAGGGGACCAACTCAATATTAGGCAAGTGGTCAATGTTATGCCTGATTGGTGACCATTAAGTTATGCCTGGTCAAAGCTTATAACTTCTTCTTTTTTCGGCTTCTCCCATTAGGGGTCGCCACATTGGATCATCCGTCTCCATACCCCCCTGTCCTCTACATCTGACTCTTTTAACCCAACCACGTGCATGTCCTGCCTCACCACATGTCCACTCCTCTTTGGCCTTCCTCTTTTCTTCCCTCCTGGTGGCTCCATCCTCACCATTCTTCTAGCAATATATTCCAAGACCCTGCTCTGCACATGTCCAAACCATCTCAATCTCGCCTTCCTCACCTTGTCTCCAAAACATCCTACATGCACTGTCCCTCTAATAAACTCATATTTAATCATGTCCATCCTCGTCAATCCCAATGCCACTCCTCAGCTCTGCTACCTCCAGCTCCACCTCCTGTCTTTTGGGCAATGCCACTGTCCCTAAACCATAAAACATCGCAGGTCTCACCGCAGTCCTATAAACTTTACCTTTCTCTCTTGCAGATACCCTACTATCACAAATTACTCCTGCCACTCTTCTCCGCCCACTCCACCCTGCCGGCACTCTTTTCTTCACTTCTCTAACACACTCTCCATTACATTTCACTGTTGACCCCAGGTACCTAAACTCCTCCACCTTCACCACTTCTTCTCCCTGCAACCGCACCACTCCACTGCCCTCCCTCTCATTCACACACATGTACTCTGTCTTACTCCTACTGACTTTCATTCCCCTTCTTTCCAGTGCATGCCTCCACCCATCCAGGCTCCACCTGCTCACAATTCTCACCACAAATCACAATATAATCCGCAAACATTATAGTCCTGGGAGACTCCTGTCTGACCTCGTCTGTCAACCTTTCCATCACCACTGCAAACAGGAAAGGGCTCAGAGGCTATCCTTGATGCAGTCCAACATTCACCTTGTAGTCTGTCTTTTCTACTGCACACGTCACTGCTGTCACACTGTCCTCATACATGTCCTGCACCACCCTGACATACTTACAATACCACAACTCCTCTCTCGGCACCCTGTTCTACGCTTTCTCTAAATCCACAAACACACAATGCAACTCCTTTTGGACTTCTCTAAACTTCTCCATCAACATTCTCAAAGCAAATAAAGAATCTGTGGTGCTCTTCCTCAGAATGCAATCAAATTGTTGCTCACAGATGGTCACCTCTTCTCTCAGCCTGGCTTCCACTACTCTTTCTAATAACTTCATGGTGTGACTGATCAAATTTATTCACCTGTAGTAACTGCAGGTCTGCACATCTCCCTTATTCTTAAAGATCGGTACCAGCACACTCCTTCTCCATTCCTCTCCTAAACATCTCCATGCTTCTACTGGTATGTTATCGGGTCCTCCTGACTTTCCATTGTTCATCCTCTTAATCGCTGCTCTCACTTCCTCCTTACTAATTCTATTATATTCTATTCCTGCTTCACCATCTCCACACCATCCAACCTTCTCTCTCTTTCATTTTCCTCATTCATCAGCTGCTCAAAATACTCCCTCCATCTTCTCAACACACTCTCCTCACTATTCACACTATTTTCCATCTCCGTCCTTTATTGCTCTAACTTGCGGAAAAAATTATGTAGAAAAGTCATCTGGACCAGCTCCTCTTATTATTATTTTCTGTCCATGTCATTAGCTAGACTACACTGTAAAATAATAATTTGCTTTGCTAATATTTTTCTCATTACTTTAAAATGCTAACATTTTGCTTAGCAACTTTCAAAGGATCATTTGTTTTGGTGCCACCAGGTCAGTATGCAGAAAATCTGGATTTTCTTTATCACTGTTCACAGAATCTTCCTGCTTTCAAATTGTGGGGACACACATTTAAACCCAGATATTAACTGGTTCCACTTCAGGTAAAAGACATATTTATTCCCAATAGACAAAAACCTGACCTTCTGCTTGTCTTGATTGGTGAACAAGTGTTTAGGTTTGTTGCAGTTATGGAGGCTGTAGGCAATATATATATATATATATATATATATATATATATATATATATATATATATATATATATATATATATATATAAAATATATACACCAAAAGAATATCAGAAAAAAAACTTGACTTGTACACTTGTACTGTGGATTGGTGCCATTTTATCTCCTTAATCATTAAATGTGTTCAGTTATATTTTTGTCACAAAAAATAGAAATTGCTTATGAACTCGTCCATTTCACTGAATACAGCATGTCTCAGAATTCATCCCAAAATTGGTATTAGACTATATTTCCCATCAGCCACTGCATCTCATTAATATGCACTAGTATTTATGTGGCACCTCATTCATTGTCTGTAATCAGCATTTTCTGATCTGGTTATCTTGTTTCCTTTTTTAAATGCTATCTATCCAGAAGGACAATTATTTACGTGATTTTCCTTGCTTGTATTAGTGTGTTTTTCTTATTGTTCTGTTTAAAACCCTACCTTCAAGAGCAAACAATTGTCGATTTTTTGGAAAAATGTATTTCTTTTTTTTAGAAAAAATACTAAATAATTAAAAAACTGTGGCGAAAGGGGGAAGGTCAAACAAATGCTATTTGGTTATTTTCTCCATGGTATATTTATATGGCATAAAATCACATTCACATAAGCACCTTACATTTAAGTGTGCCAGCTGTTAACTCCAATACAGTGATTACGCATGTTTATAACTGGTCCCATACTGAGTGTGTTACACACTTTATTTCCTGCAAAACACACTCTGCACCAGAGTATGTCTAAAACATTATTCCGCAATAGTGGGTGATTCACATTAAAAAAATTCATATGGGTTATATTTCACAGAAACCAGACAATAAACAATTTTTTACTAAATTGAGAAAATAAAACCAAATCAAATGTGTACGCTTTTTGGCGCAAAACAGTACACTTAAAACATATGACCATTTATTAATGATCATTTATTAATTTTTTTTGCAGGGTTTCATTCACAAACGGTTGCCCAATATGGAGAAAATCATTTCTTTAAAACTCTTTTTAGAGCTCCCTTTACCCACCTCCAGCTCGGCACAGCGGTGAATCTCACAGCCAACATTCAATAAAAATAACAAAACACTTTATACACCCACATGCCATCTCAAAATGAACCCATTACCAAACCAGCAGCAAAGGTTTTCTTCGAACAACCAATTTTTTTCATAATACAGTGAGCTGAAAACATAATAGGTTCAGGTATATATATATATATATATATACTTATACACACAGTATATATCTATATATCTATACAGTATATATATATATATATATATATATATATATATATATATATATATATATATATATATATATATATATATACATACATACATACATACATACACATACTGCAAAATATGTACATTATTCTACAAAATCATTTAGCTTTAATTTTTTTTATGTTAAACACAGGTCCAGATGTCATCTATCTATCTATCTATCTATCTATCTATCTATCTATCTATCTATCTATCTATCTATCTATCTATCTATCTATCTATCTATCTATCTATCTATTTTTAAAAATTTGTAATACTGTATGTGGGACAGAAAATAATTGTAGAAAAATAGTTTGTATTTCAGTTATTTTACAGGAAAAAACATTTAATTGAGCATAGCAAAAGCATCATCAATTCAAGAATAAAAAGCAACTAATATGGCGATTTGCTCCACAAACAAATACCTCAATCTCTATCCTTTACATTACAGCCCAAACAAAAGTGATCTATCTGCAGTATATTTCAGATACAGTGGAGATAAATCATCTTCATACTCCTTCAAAACTGTAGGATTTATTGATTTAATACTGTATATACATTCAAACCCATGTTTATTCGGCTGCCATTAATGAAGTGATTTCGATTAAATAAAGATCGGCTATTTTTGTGTAGAATTTTCTTCTTGGTTTCATCCGAAAGATCATGTCATGGTTTGCCAATAGCTTAGAGAGCACGAATTGGCACTTGTTGCTTAAAGTTACAGATACAAAAGAAACAAAAATCGATCACAATACTAATAGTAACAGCATTTGCATTAACACCATGGTCTGTCTATTATGGGGATTAATATTGGATGCTAAAATCACATTCTATTTTATTCTATGGTCACATTTTATTAAATTCTCAAACAATGTCATTGACATTGTAAAAAAAAAAAACCCTATACATTAAAACTAGTAGTAGTAGCCAGTGGTAGTGACCTAAAGGTATTTCCTGCATGCAGGAACTAAGGATGCATCCAAACCTGTTCGATCCAAATCAGAGTTGTTCTTTACCCAGAGTCAGTAGAAACTAATAGTCATTAGGCTCTCACTGTTTATGAGTGTGAAGAGCATTTATCAAAGTTAGCTAGAAAAGTAAAACATGCATTTAGTCTGAGCTTTAATGCACAGTGAAAACTGTTATGATCATTAATAGAGAGCATAAAGGTGGCCGGCCTGAATGTGCAGATCTGCATTAGTAAATGTGTGTTTATTAACAGAGCACGCAGGGGTTCCTGAATTGAAAGCACACGATGCTATACACGACCACACATCGGTGAATAAAGCATGTCGAGAAGCTTCTACATTTTTAGGAATAAACCGCTCCGGCGGGAAAGCAATTACTTTATATTATATCATTAATGCCTATAATTTTACATTCAGAATGCAAGTCTTGTGTGATACAAAAGCAGAAAAAGGCAACTCAATTTCCTTTTCTGTGGTCAAAACATTGAAAACAAAGCTAATAGATAACACTGCTCTTGGAATAGTGTGCCTGGTTGTTTGTCTGTTTCTTTGAGGCTCAGAATATAAACATGAGAATGGAAATAGTAAGGGATTATTTATTTATGAAAATGTCATGTAGATGCAAGGCTGCTGCTGCTGCGGTGGGAGTCTGGATGCTGCTTTGTTAAGCAGGTTCAAACAATGAGATGTTAAGAACCATGGTGCTGCTGCAAAACGTGAATTAAGGGGGAACTATAGAGGATGTAGGCGTGTGGTGCTGGAAGGTGGAGAGTGAATAACAGATGGAGTATTAGTGTTAGTAGTTAGTATTAGATAAACTATTATTAATAGATACATTATTAGTATTAGAGTATTAGTACTAAATGGTGCATTAGTATTAGATAAAATGTTGGTATTTGACAAAGTATTCAATTCAATTCATTTTTATTTGTATAGAACTTTTAACAGTGAACATTGTCTTAAAGCAGCTTTACACTGATAATGTGGTGATTAAAAGTGAATATGTTCTTTATAAGTAAGTTTGTCCCTGATGAGCGAGGCGGTGGCGACTGTGGCAAGGAAAAACTCCACGAGATGACATAAGGAAGAAACCTTGGGAGGAACCAGACTCAAGAGGGAACCCATCATCATCTGGGTTGCACCGAATGTCCATTTATAGCAGATATACGATGTTGCGGGGTGCAGTGATGATGATCAGAAGCAAAAAGAAGTCCTGAGTCAGTGTAGGAGACTGTTGACATTAACTACAATCCAATCCATTCTTAAAGCGCCCGTTCTTACTCCGGAATTTCATGGAGCCACCCAAGGCGTTGATGAGAAACCGTCCCAAGCTGCACAGAGTGGCCTCCAGTCGAAGAGAACACTATCCAGAGGCAGGACTTGACGAAGTGGGAAAAGTGGGAGACGACGACGAAGGTGTACAGTGAAAACCGGGATATATGCGTGAAGAGAACACCTCTCCAAAGTGCCAGACGTCATCGAATGTGAGCATTTGCACACTCAAGTCGGTTACGACGACGAACCGCAGTCAGGTCGAGACCCCGATGAGGACGACGAGCATGCAGATGAGCTTCCCTGAGACGCTTTCTGACAGTTTAAACAGAGATTCTTTGGTTATGCAAACCAATTGTTGCAGCAGCTGTTCGGGTGGCTGGTTTCAGACAATCTTGGCGGTGAAGATGCTGGATGTGTACTAGAAATACTAATACTAATACTAATAGTAGAAATACTAATACAAAGAATATCTATTATTAATTATTAACATTAGTGATTAGATCAGTCACACCTGATAATCCAGGGGCTGATATTGAGGGACCCAATCAGCACAGGAAAAGAGTTTTATGGCTGAAATACTCAATTACTGTTCGTAAAGGTGGTGTTATTAAGTAATAAAAAAATTAGATTGGAGAAATTTTAAATCTCCAGGCTAATTAAACTGGATATTACAAATGATTGACAACTACAAGTAGCTTTACTTAGTAATATAGTGCTGCTCTATAAACAAATTCACTACTAATGTAATAATATTGTGACATGAATATCAATCTGCAGTGATGCATGATGAGTTTATTCATAGCTGAATGCTACAGTTTGATCGTACACCAAATTTATTGGAACACTGGGACTTTTTCAGGATTCTTCCTCAAACTGTTAGCACAAAGTTGAAGGCACATAATTGTATAGAATGTTTTTGCATGTGGTTTTAGCATAACAATGCCCCCTGTCCTGAAAGCTAGCTTAATGAAGATATGGCCACCATTGCTTTGAGTGGAAGATCTTGAGTGTTCTTTTACGGAGCTCTGGTCTTAACTGTACTGAATACCTTTGGGATGAATTGGAACGCTGACTGCACCCCAGGCCTCAACGTCTCACCTACATCAGTACATCCTGAGCACAGATCTCCAGAAAAACACACAGCAAAATCTAGTGGAGCATCTTCCCAAAAGAGTGAAGGTTATTATACCAGCAAACGGGGACTAAATGTGGGGAAGAGCATATGAATCTTATCATAAGGTGTCCACACACTTTGTCCATATAGTGTACCATTTCTACAGGCATGTTGGGAAACATATTCTCCTCATCCACATCACCACCAATGAAATTGCCAAAAAAATAAAAATAAATAAATGGCAAAAACATGAGCCCTTCTCGTCGAATTTTCTTAATGGTTCTGTTAGTAAAAATACTAGACACTTAAACATGATGTTATAATATATTTTTTATTTGAATCATATATTGATTCATTAGATAAGAATTCAAGTCATCTGCTGTATGAACCCTGCTTTGTTTTTGTCTGCTTCTTTTTCTAGTTCAAATGAAAAAAAATGAATGTAATTGAAATACAAAACAAAAATACCATTCAAATATTTTCATTGCTGTTGATTAGACATGAGTTGTGTAGCAGTTATTCATGATTCAGTCATTATTCAAACCCGGTATGGTCAAAGCCATAATTCGACTATCAGCAATGCATATCTGTTTATCTTGATACGACAGCCTTAAACATTTTCCCCCGGAGAGCTGACTCTCATGCAGAGAATAATTTACGACTAGCATATGCTATAGCTTGCAGTCAGTTCTCACATTTTGCAGACAGCTCAGATATTTAGAACACACTCAAGGTCACTCATTTCCTGCTAAGTCCTAATTGGCATCGTGCTAAGTTTGATATTATGTCATCAGTGAAGATCATGACTAATTTGACAGAGTTTTTTTACAAACAAGTTGCAATCTGCAATTGTATTTTAACAGCACTAATTACCTCTAAGAGGTAAGCATGCATACATACATACATGCATATTGTGTACAGTACTGTGCAATGGCACATGTATTAAACTACTATAAAGAACAAAAAAATTAATAAAAAATGTAAAAAATTATGATTTTTATATCATAAAAAAAAAACTTATAAAAAGAGCAGATAATAGCAATACAATTAAAAAATGTATATTTGGATTGGGAATGAATCAGTCGTCTCAATTCATGCAGTTTATATATTAACATATATATATATATATATATATATATATATATATATATATATATATATATATATATATATATATATATATATATATATATAAATATTACTATGTTTTTCTAACCATTTTCGAAAACCTGCCACCATTCTTCTGGAGCTTTTGAGTGACATCTCTGACAGCCAGCGTTCATTGTCAGCATCCATTAGGGCGCCTTCTGCATAGCGCTGTAAATACTAAAATAATAACCACTCCAGCTACCACCATTACAGATTGCATGCATGTAAATTTGTACTTTTGTAGTTTACAGAAAATGCAAATGGGGTGGAAAGAAAACTACGTTCGAACATACGTACGTTTTTGCACATACATACTTTGTGAATTTCATCATTAAATTCGATGATGTTTAGAGCATCATATGTCGTCATAGTTCATTACAGACTTGAGATATAATGGCAAGGAAACACTGTATAGGAGGTGAATCGCAGCATTATTGCAAGAGTATGTATGTACAGTATGTACGGAGCAGTGTGTGTTTGTATTGTATTATTGTTATATTTTTTGCTCTGGTTCTGTCACTGAACAACCTGAATGTGTACATCTATCTATCTGTGTGTGTGTGTGTGGGAAGGAGCCCTTGGGTAAAAGTACTGTGAAATATTTATCAAGCCCAAGCTGTCTGTTTGGCATTCCATCGATAGCAGTATGGAGTTAAAGGCGATAGGGTGCTGTGTTTAATAGAGAAGTCCGTTTTAGTGATGGCATGTTGGCATTACATTGAATGCAATTGACCTCTGTTTATACAGCGGGAAGTGGGTTGAGTTCATATCTGTGTTATTTGATAATCGACTGTTTTTTTGTTGTATGTATTTTTACCACGCAGGGAAAGTACAGAATGCAGCGTAAGCCATGATACAGTGCTCTTGGTGCACAGAAGGTAAAGGCCCAAGAATGGCAGCTTGGCAATGCCAGGGCTTGAACCTTCAACCTTCGGATCAATAACCCAGACCTGACCTACCCACCGATCTTCCACCTCCATCTTATGAGGAAAATATAAATTGCAAGCGATAAATGTGGAGGAGGAGGATGATGATGTGTAAGGATCAAACAACAGTGCCCCTATATTATGGAGACAAAAACAATAGCAACCAAACAAACAAACAAACAAATAGAAGAAGACAAAGAAGATATATGTTTGGCCTGAGTTCAGTCTCTATTTGTAGCTATTTCTTTATTTCTAGTCTTGATTTGTTAGGCCATGCCTACACATTTTTTTAAATTTAAAATCTAGTTATTTTTCTGGCCTTCGATCCACACTGAGTTGGCGTTTTAAACCAACAAAAATCTAGCTTTCTAAAAACGTACTCCAGAGTGTATGCATGCGTCAGTGTGGACTGTGAAAACGGGAGCTTTTGAAAACAAAAGAAAAGCGGAAACGGTGCCGGTCAAAGCGTCTCACGTTTTGCTCACGTGCACTACAGGGACGCGAGCGTATTTCAGTATACATTTCAGTGTGGATGAGCAAACGATAATGTGGACAAACGGCATTTTCAAATTTGTTCTTGCTCAGGGGTCCCAAGAGTGCCAGTTTTGTGATACAGGAGTTAGAACCCTGACCTTGAGATCCATGAGATGGCAAGAAGAAAAAACTTTGAGAGGAACAAGCCGAATCTAAGTGGCACCGAATGTCCATTCGTTATAGTTCCACATAACAAGTTGTGCTACTGGAGATCCAGGGGCCATGACCCTGACCAAGAAAAAGTCCTATAATAAATGAAAGAAAGAAATTAATGTATTACAAATAAATACCCTCTAGATTGTGTTCAATCCTATTTAACAGGGATGTTATGCATGTGATTAGTTCATATTTGTAATAAAACTGATCCATTATCATTTTATTCTCCAGATCATTTTATTATTATTTAGATGAATTATTCTGTTCTGGAAATTCTGCCTGCTCTATTTGCTTTAGCAAAGGATGCTCACATCACTGTTAAACACCGTTAGATTCCTTGAGTTTTAAAAAATATTTATATGAAATAGTTCGGGCTAGTTGTTGATTTTAGGATTCATGATGAGAGCGAAGGAAAGAAGAAGGGAGGCATCATAGCAAGGACACCCTCTACCCTTCCTCCTTTACCTCTGGGACTGCGATATTAAACATGAATTATAGTGGATGATTATCCCCATCACCTTGCCTTAAGCAACGATGTCCCAATTTCACTGCGCCATCAGAAACCTGCTGTGTCAGAGATTAGCGTGATTTCAGGTTACTGTCAAGCACAGGAGGTGTTCAGGTGTCAGATTTATGGTGTATTCCAGGAAACTGAACACATCTCAAATGTTACAGGAAAATACTTTCTTTCGGCTTCTCCCATTAAGGGTCGCCACAGCGGATCATCCGCATGTTTAATTTGGCACGTTTTTACGCTGGATGCCCTTCCTAACACAACCCTCCCCATTTATCCGGGCTTGGGACCGGCACTAAGAGTGGCTGGGGTTGGTTCCCTGACCGGGGATCGAACCCGGGCAGCAGCGGTGAGAGCACCACATCCTAACCACTAGACCACCAGGAGACCTCATGTTGCAGGAAAATACTAAAAACCGTAAATTGTTTGCTAATGTTAAAGGTCGGAAAGGATTTAATTATAGGGCTACGTGTGTTTTACAGGAGAACTTTTGGACACCCAATTTTTAGCATTAGCATTTCAGCTTAATGTAGAAAAATGGACATTGTCTCTTTTTAATACCAATTAAAGAGGTTATTATGAGTAAGCCAGTGGTGACTGTGGCAAGGAAAAACTCCCTGAGAAGGCATGAGGAAGAAACTTTGAGAAGAACCAGACTCCAAAGTGAACCCAATCCTCATCTTGGTCTTCCATCATTGCTGATGTGTTCAGTAAATAGGTGCTTAAATGCAAACCATTTTAAGCAACCTCTGGTCCAGAGCCTGTTAATAGACTGTTAATATTAATTACAGTCCACATCCATCCTCGAAGTTATAGAGTTGCTCAGTAATTTCAAGTTCTTAAAAAGAACTCCATCCAGAGGCAGAGTATCAGGATGATTTAGGCAGATACAAAGAGAAGAAAAGGTTTTCGGTACCTCAGGACCATGTTAAAAATAGACAGAGAGTGTGAGAAAGTGAGGGAGAGAAGAAAGGTGACAGGGAGATTGAAAAATGTTTACACATTTTTATTGTTTCATGAATGTTTAAGGAAACTGTACAGTAATGAATAGTGTAAACAGACTACAGTGTATATAATAGTGTAAATAGAACAATTACGCATTATTCGCTGTTCAGCCCACATTCTTATGCTCTGTCCATTGCTTGACCATACCCCCTTCTGACACAGTTTTTTATTTATTTATTTTATTAAAATAACAATTCTTTTTTTTACACAATTTCCCCAAAATAGACAATTGTTTGCTCTTCAGGGTAGGGTTTTAAAAAGAACAAAAAAGACAAATACACACATACAAGCAAGGCGAATCATGTGAATGATTGTGATTCTGAATAGAGAGCATTTCAAAAGTATAGATCAATGCCATCCATGTTATTTCTTGTTGAGAATATTACAGAAGGATTTTTACAAATCATTTTATATTGCTCAAATTTTGTTCATTTTGGCAGAGATCAAATTGTGTATGTGTGAAAGCAAAAACTGTTTAGCTGCATCATTAATGCATTAATTGTTAGGGGTTTTATCTTTTTAGTGGACTTACCAAAACCTCCCATTGTGCAAAATTCAATTTTATTTTCTAAACTGATCCACCAATAAAAAAAAAAAACATTAAAAAAAGACAATGCATCAAACCATAATTTTGGTGTTGAAGTTTTCGGCTTACAGTCTAAAGAGATTTAGCAATACATTAAGCAAAAAAGGTCTACAGGAAACAACTCATTTCTTCATGAATAAATAGTGTTTTTTTCTCTACTTAGCTCTTAGCTCCTATTTCACCTTGATTTAATGCTTCGTGTTTAAGTGCCATCATTACAGTTTAATTATATTTTTGTATTTTTGGAGGAGGATTAGTTTGTCCTCATGATTGAAGCACCATGGAATGCTTGTCAGAATCAGGAACAGGACCAGGATCAGAATCAGGAACAGACTCAGGCTCAGGATCAGGCTCAGGGTCGGGAACAGACTCAGGTAAAGGGTCAGGATCAGTAACAGACTCAGGCTCAGGATCAGGAACAGGTTTAGAATCCGGAACAGGATCCCAAACAGGAACAGGTTCAGGAATAGGAATAGGAACAGTATCAGGCAGGTTGTCAAGAGTACTCTCAGGGACTTAGGAAAGCTGGTGAGATTATTTGACATTTGATGTGTCTTGTTGTCCTTAAATACCGGGTGACGCGGGAAAAAACAGCAAGATGGCCGCCGAAACGGAAGCGCATGCCACGAAACCGCAAGATCCGGCAGATTGGTTTACTTCCACTTCCCAACAACAACAACAACAACAAAAATCAATCAGTTTAAATTACTGTTAACAATGAACATCACTGCAAATGTGCTACACAGAAACAAACAGATTCTGGATATAACATTTAAATGAATACATTTAGCAAACAGACATGACAGCGATGAGAAAAAACTTGATCAGATAGCGGTTATAAATAAATCTATTTGATCCCATGGTTTCTAAGTGGAACTATTTGCAGTAATCTCATGTATCTTTAGGGTTAGACGACTTGAGCTAACGAAAACGCCGGTGGTGTGTGTGTGTGTGTGTGTGTGTGTGTGGAGGGGGGGTAGAGGTGATAAGCGGAGGCGGAGGGAAAACTCGTTTTTTACTATCACTCCTGTACACTATGTATCCCTAAACTTTTAATTTTTTCCTTTTTTTTCTTTGCTTATCTTAATTTGTCACAATCTGCACTTTCTGGCTTCGCTTCGGCATCTAGCAGCGGCGTCTCAAGCTCGTATCTCAATTTTTTGCTCGCGTAACAAAGCAAAACAAATCGACCGAGTGACCGCTCGTACCTCAGAAAACTCGTACATTAATGCACTCATAGGTCAGGGTACCACTGTATTAGGAAAGTTGATGAGAACACAAAACAGAAATAAAGCATCAAAATGGATGAGGAACACTAATCAGCTACAGGAAAGAACATATGATTTGATGACTTCCATCTGACCAAAATGAAGATTCCATCTAAATGCATTTGTTTGTTCAACATATTTAAAAACTTTGTTATAGTATGTGACTGTATGTTGTAGTGGCAATGTAGTGGGTCATTACTCGACAGACAGACAGACAGACAGACAGACAGACAGACAGACAGAGATAGATAGATAGATAGATAGATAGATAGATAGATAGATAGATAGATAGATAGATAGATAGATAGATAGATAGATAGATATGCAAGGAGAATATATATAAACATATATATGAACATATATGAGTATTTCTATTATGCAGGATGTGTGTAAGGTACAACATTTGTAGGGCATGTGGGATTTAAGGATTTTTACAATATGGGATATTTACAATGTATATACAAATGTGCAAAAGGTATACACAGTCTATATACAGATATATGTGAGAATAATCTTGTGTATACAATGAATTATATACAGAATAAATCAATTAAATTATTGAAAAGAATAATACTATTATATACAGTATAATTGTTCAGAATGATATAGAATAGGCAGAGCGGAGCAGAACTGCATGATGGGAACTGGCAGTAAAATCAGTAAAGGATCAGTGAGATATCAGTGTAATGTGGAATACAGTAGAGTGGATGAAAAAAAACCTGCTGGTTCTGGTGCGTATGTTCCTGTATCTTCTTCTGGATGAAAAGAGGTTAAACAGTTTATAACAGGGATGTGGGGAGTCCTTGATGATGTTGTGAGCTCTGAATAGATATCTGCTGCATGAATGAATGAGCCAGTCAACGATCAGCTCCAAAAAAAGTGTGAATTTTGGAGTATATGGATCAGGTTTATTAAACAGTTCATTTATTAAGTAATGATGCACATAAAATTAAACCAAACCTCAAACATTAATTATACACTGAATAAGTAGTCATTTCCACTACAAAGTATTGCATTCCAGCATTGTATTCCAGAAAGCTCTCCAGAATGGACTTCTGAGAGGTATCAGTCCAAACAACAGTCGCCTATGAGAGTAAAAGTCACTATATCGAATATGATCAATGCCCTAAAGTGCACAATATTGGCAATCTAACATCCTAACCTGGACGCAAAATTGAATTTCATTGGTGGCCTTTGGTTTTAACAAATCACAAATGATATGCTACAAACTATAGAAACATATTCAGATATCGAATCTTCTTCTTGTAGAACATAGTGCATGCACATGGATTGGTTTTGCAATGGGTGTTTGACAATTTTGTGCACACCATCACATTGTAAGAAGAGGACATGTGTCAGACTCCGTTACTCTCTTTTTACTTTTGAAAAACACATAGTGATCCAGATGAACTTCTCAGACTGACACCAGAATTTTCGATGAAACAAGTGATAGATTAATGTGTGTGCTGAAGGTTGATCAGTTCTGTTAAATCAGAATTAGAATAATGTATTGATCCCAAGGAGAAATTGTTAGGTTGCAGTTGCTCACAGTACAATTAAAGTCAAATACAATATAAAAATGTAAAGATATATATATATATATATATATATATATATATATATATATATATATATATATATATATATATATATATATATACATACATACTCTTTCAGATGTATATTATTAAGTAAAGATGCTGTACAATCAGTGAATCTTATTGAAAATATACTGTATGAAATGTGTAGCAGCAGTGAAACAGGTGGCAGAAGAAGACTGTAGTTATACAATAAATGCACAGGTAATAATTAATGCACTAAATTGTTGCACATGAAATGTCCAAGATATTAGAATTATATAAGTGTGTGAGGCAAAACTATAACTATAATAAAATATGGTGGACCAGCTGTTTAACACTCAGAGGGAGGTTTAAATCCAGGTTTATCAAGAGTCCCACAATGCCAAATAACTGATCATTATTTCATCATTTGTTTTACATTTTTATAACAAATATAAAATAAACATAACATACTTTTATTTCCAATCCATGCTAATTTTATTTGGTAATTTTCTTCTTTCAATGTTAAAATTTATTCTTGTTTTATATATTTGTGTTCATGTACATTTGACCCTACACAGACCTATCGCTATTAATAGTTACAGGCAGGAGGAAATAAAACTTCTATTCATTTCTATTTGTAGAATTTGGACATTGTCTCAAAGCAGCTTTACAGAGATAAATCAGTTACGGTAAAAAGTTGTATAAAACAATGTATAACTTTAAATAAGTTTGTTCCTTATAATTGTAAGTTTATCCCTTATGAGCGTGCCAGTGGTGACTGTGGCAAGATGAAGGTTCCTGAAATAGCACGAGGAAGAAATTTTGTGAGCAACCATATTTAAAAAGAAAATTTTTTGAGGTGTTCCATCATTGTTGAGGCTTACTGTTCAGACGCTTAAATGCAAAACTGTCATGCAACCTGTGGTCCTGAGCCATTGAAATTAATTACAGTCCAAATTTATCCTTAAAGTTCTCAAGTTGCTCAGTAACTTCATTGGACTGGATTTGTAAAAAAATCTATCAATTAATTAATCAATCAGTTTATTACCTCTAACCTTTCCTACTGCAATTGATACACTGCATATGTACCATTTACACCGCAATGCTTCTGCAGGGCTTCTCTGCAAACACAAGGATACAGTAAAATAAATAAATACAGTAGATTGTTTTATCCACATTGACAGTTCTATTTTTATAGCAGTGTACAATAGGAATAGCATTGAAGTAATACTAAAAAAAAGTCCGAGCGGACTGAATGTGTGACAATCGAAGCAAAAGCATTGCTATTCTTCTTTTGGGAGTCTGGATTGATTTAAATAAAATAATGAAAATGTATATAATAATCATATGCTTCTTACAAGCTGTAATTATAAATTACTGCTGTGTAGACCTCATTATTTGGACTCAACCAATCAGCTAATTATTAAGACCTTTGTGAGTTGGATCAGGTGTATCACCAGCAGGGAAGACTCTGCAGGGACTTGGGTCACAAAACACACAAACAAGGACATGACCTAGCAGCACTAACTCTCACTTAGCATAAATTATTTGACTCATTAGAATAAGAAAATAATTCTGAATAAATAAATCAAGCAGGGGTATTGGCAGGTAACAGTGTCTTCTTTGTGTCTTATTCATACAGGTCCAGAACCAGTAGAATAGTTTTTTTACTGAAAATAAACAAAAAAAGGGGCATGCGATTTGCAGCCTCAATTTTCAAAAAAATCTGGACGCTGTGTAAAATGTAAATAAAACCAGAATGCAATGATTTGCAAATCTCACAAACCCATATTGTATTTTCCAGTGTCGGGCGGTCAGGGCCTGCAAAGCCTTTTCTGCTGATCTAAACACTATCAGAAGCACTGACCTACATTTACAACATAAATTCTAATATTTGTTCCATTAAATTGTATTAATTTCTTTTCAACAGTTTGTTCTCTTCATTTTGTAGCGTTTCTCTCGGCTGCACTGCTTCTAGTATGTGGATGTGGATGTAAACATTTCTGTCCAATCAGATTTCAGCCTTCATGTGCTGCAATGTCAATCTAATCTGCCCAGAGCCTTCAAAGTCAGTACTGCTGGCCTTTTTACCATAGTCTCCTTAATAATTAGCTCTGTTTCTTTAACCAATAAGATTTTATATTTGCCAAGTTCGACTGGCAAAACACATGTGTAGCGCTCTGCACACATTAATTACGGTGACCAAACAACGTGGCAATAACAAGTACAATTTACATTACAATACACAGAACAGGTGCATGAAAATACAAATATATACACATATATTTAGGGGAAAGAGGGAAAAATGTATAATAATAATAATACAATTTTATTAAAAAAAAAATAAAATAAACAGGGCTATAGTTTATTCTGTAAATCATATCTCTCTAAATGATGAGAGATTCGTTGAATTTTTCTTTTTAATCACTTTTAGGGCTTTTATTAAAGAAATAAACTCATTATAAAATGCAAAAAACGGTTTCACTTTCAAGTATTTCGATTTTGTATATAAAATTTTCCCATTAAAAGTATATTATTAACAAGAAAGTCGTCTTTGTTATTGTTCATTACAAGTCTAAAGATAATCGCCTTCACAGTGAAATTTCTTAGATGGGGAACGTTTGGGTAAAGCCAGTTATGGATATCAGACCATAAAGCGTCTGAAGTAACAGTCTGCTGCAGGAGAAAGTTGGAACGTATGTGTAAAAGTGTACACACTAATCTTCATGTGATGATACACTGCAGCATCTCCAACATCACTGCATATGAATGTCCTTCCTCAAAGTAGCTTTGAATTAATTCCATTTTCTCCTTGCTTATGTTTACTTCTGTTATTTTTTTATATTTAAAGGTGCACTAATCGAAATAAAAAATAGTTTAAAGTAAACGGAGAACTTTACACATGTACAAGAAACACATTTATAAGATTTATAAGATGGCAGGTGTGTCGTCCAATGATCGGTAAGTTTCCATTCACAAACTATACCTACCTTTTCCTCTTTGTCTGAATTGTCGTTGTGTTTTCGGATTTGTTAATTTGTTTTTGCATTTGTTATTTTGTTTTCGGATTTGTTAGTGTTTTCTAATTTGTTTTCTGATTTGTTAATGTGTTTTGCACTTCTCGGCCACCGTAATTAATACATCTGAGTTAGACTTTTTTACGCCTACGGAGGAAGAGAAATTGATTTGGTCTCAGACATACTTAAAAATCCATTTTAAAGAAAAGCTACACATGGTGAGAAGGTCGGCCAACCACGAAGCTAGCTAGCGTGTCTCAGCCTGGGAAAGGGTTTGTTCACCACTTCCAGACCAGTGAATACGAGCGGTACCACTGGATTACAGCCTCTGAGGAGCGGTGCAGATTATGAGTCTGCATCTTTGGTGAGTAAGTTGGATTTTATTGTATTTTTCATGTTTTTGTCATGTTATTAGATAAATATTGATTCTGAACTGCACAGTGGTTATCATGGCCCTTTTCTGAGACCTGTTGCAGCAATCAAACTTGACAATATCCTTCAAATAATGCAGTAAAAGAAAATATGGTTTTGTGTTTTGTTGTGAATTGAATATGAATTTAAGAGACATGAGATAATACATTTTTTAACCAGGTTTGTGTAGCATTACCATCCAATCTGCACATCCGTGGATTTATATTATGTTTTTATACACAACGTTCACTGTGCAAAACACTACTGCAAGGTGATCACTTTTTTCTTGTCATTTCCGTTGACGTTATTATGAAATCTTTCGAATTGCACCCTGCTGTCGCCAAGCAACGATACAACAGAGAGAAAGCAGAAAAAAAAAATAGCACTGCTGGAATGCCATTAAATTGTTTTGAAGTTCACAACTTTCACGAATTTTCATCTATTCTCTATGCACGTGTGATAATGAATTGGCGACAAGAACAATCAAAATGATCGTCATTGGCATTTCAATCTTGATAAGAAAATGAAGCCAGTGTAGGTCCTTTTTGTTAGAACATAATGAAAACCGCTGTAAATTCCCTTTGGAAAGACAAAATGAACACAGACAAAGAGATAAGATAACTAAGGCCATCAATGGACATAAATTGCATCCGTCGCCACTTTTTGGACAAAACCGAAATGTGATCATCAATTCAGAAACATGATTCCTTAGAGCTATCCTATAATAGTGTGTCCAACAGTGTAAGGACATCATTTATGGCAATTAATTATTGATATCGTTCATCCATCCATGATTTACAGACATCCACACTTAGTAATCAATGAAAATTAAAGACAAATAAATATATTATGTATGAGTCATATATTCATCTTCTTCTGGTATTCTTCAACCAGGAAAGCAAGTAAGTAGCAAAAAAAATGCTTTTTTATGTTCATCACAAAATTGAGTACACACCACATTTCAGCGACCATTTTAGTATTTACAATACTAAAGAAATACAACTTGAATATATTTTAGAATAGTAAATGTGTAGCTTGTGTAGCAGTACAGATTTATTGTCAGCCATTATTACATACAGCCATTATTATCAAAATTGCTGGCATCAAAAGTGAGTACACCCTAAGTGATAACAGCTGTACGTCGTGTAACTGTGCAAAGCCACACGTCCTCTTCATCATGTTTATGTTTTTGTCTGCATGACAGGACCATACAAATTTGTGTATCTTGTATTTGAGCAGTTAGAATTTTGTACTTTGAGTTCAATTCTCTCATACTGACCACTGGATGTTCAACATGGTACCTCATGGTAAAGAGTCTCTGAGAATTTGAGAATTGTTGCTTTCCACAAAAATGGCCGAGGCTATTAAAAGGCCGGTAACACCCTGAAACTGAGGGCTGCATGAGTGCTGCTAGTACTGGGAAGCTGCTATTCATTAAAGAAAACATGAATTCCAACATGTTTTATGACATTCTAAAGCAGAACATAATGTCCTTCCTTCAGAAACTGGGGCAAATGGCAGTTTTCCAACATAATAACGACCCCCAAACACACCGACAAGATGACAACTGCCTTGCTGAGGAAGCTGAAGGTGATGGAGTGGCCAAGTATGTCCCCAGACCTGAACCCTATTGAGCACCTGTAGGGCATCCACAAGCAGAAGGTAGAGAAGCGGCATGTGTCTAACATCTATCAGCTCCGTGATGTAATTATGGCGGAGTGGAAGAGAATCCCAGGAAAAACCTGTGCAGCTCTGGTGAATTCCATGTCCAGGAGGATTAAGGCAGTGATAGATAACAATGATGCTCACACAAAATATTCAAACAGTTTTGACAAGTTCACTTAGGGTGTAATTACTTTTGTTGGCAGCTATTTAGACAATAATGGCTGTATGTTGAGTTGTTTTCAGAGGACAGTAAATCTGTACTGATATACAGGATGCACATTGACTACTCTAAAATATATCCAAGTTTTATTTCTATAGTTTTGTCCCTTGAGAAGATACACTACAATGGTTGCTGAGATGAGAGGGTTGCACACATGTTTGTGAGACACTGTATATATGATGCAATGTATTGCTATATAGTTGCATTTTTGTATATGCCATATCCAATACAATTGTAAAGGAGACTGTTCGGTTCAATACATTTTTATTTGTGGAACACTTTTAACAATGGACATTGTCTCAAAGCAGCTTTACACAGATAATTGTAAGTCTATCAGTAATGTGCAAGCCAATGAGGACTGTGGTGAGGAAAACCTCCCACAATGGCATGAGGAAGAAACCTTAAGAGGAACCAGACTCAAAAAAAGGGAACCCATCCTCATTTCAGTGGCACCAAATGTCCATTGATTACATTTCAATCATTAATATGTGCATTGACAGATGCTTAAATGCACCCTGAGGTCCTGAGCCATTGTAGTAGACTGTTAATATAAATTACGGTTTAAATCCATCCTCAAAAGTTTCAGTAATTTCATGGATCTTCATGCTGTTGATATAAAACCATCTCCAGCTGCACAGATTGGTCACTAATTGTGATTTTCAATTCATTTTATTCATTATTACTTTTATCTGTGAAGATAATATAATTTCAGGCAAAATTCGGTTGATCTGATATGAACAGGAATATGCAACTTTGGGGAATAATAATGAAAAATACATAATTTGAATTATAACTGCTTTAATAAAATTTTATTTTATGCTTAATTGTTCATCTTGGCCGCTGAACAATTAAGCATAAAATAAAATGAAAGGTAACTTTTATAGGACTGTGGTGAGACCTGTGATGTTGTATGGTTTAGAGACAGTGGCATTGAGTAAAAGACAGGAGGTAGAGCTGGAGGTAGCAGAGCTGAAGATGTTGAGGTTTTCGTTGGGAGTGACGACGATGGACAGGATTAGAAATGAGTTTATTAGAGGGACAGCGCATGTAGGACGTTTTGGTAACAAGGTAAGGGAAGCGAGATTGAGATGGTTTGGACATGTGCAGAGGAGGGACATGGGTTATATCGGTTAAAGAATGCTGAGGATGGAGCCACCAGGAAGGAGGAAAAGAGAAAGGCCAAGGAGAAGGTTTATGGATGTGGTGAGGGAAGACATGCAGTTAGTTGGGTTGAAAGAGGCAGATGTAGAGGACAGGGGGGTATGGAGACGGATGATCCGCTGTGGCGCCCCCTAATGGGAGAAGCCAAAAGAAGAAGAAGAAGAAGTTCATCTTGGCCGCTATTTAAGAGAACTGTTTAATTTTTTAATTGTGAAATAAAGACATGAAAATCTGTTTATTTAAGTGCTTATTCTGAAATCAAATCATTCTGAAGAAATCGTTTCATTCATCATTTCAAGAAAAATACATTTGACATTTTTACAAAAAATACATCTGTTTTTTTTTCTTTTCAGCAGTCTGTTTTAATTTTAGCATTAGACTAAACAACATACAAACACAGTTGCATCTTTGGAATTTTCATCCCTGCATGGCTTCAGATAACTGGGTACCATTACAAAATTATGTTCCTTCAAACCTTTGTCTCTATGATATCTTAAACAACTATTTCGTGTTCCATTTTCACCCCTAAGTACATTTAGCTAGAACTGACACAAACATATACAGATTCAGGGAAAGTACATACTGTACAGTAATGACCGAAAAGTTCATTGGAAAACATCTTCCTTAAAGGTGAAAGGTTTGTTGACTAAATATTAGCAAAGTGTTGTCTTAGGCTTGAATTGTAAACTTTTTTGGGATTTCCTCATTCTAGCTCTAAAACGACATACACACTGCACTTGTGAATAATCTGGATCAAACTATGACTGATATATTACCTTCCCAGCTTTTTAATCCGTCTTTTATCTTGATTGAGTGATTGTTTCATTGTAAAGTTTAATTGTTCATAATGTACTTTTGTAGTGACAGTGCTTCACATTTTCCACATTTTGATGTCACAGCCCTTTTCCAAAATGGATTAAATTCATTATTTTCCTTAAAATTCTACAAACACCTTACTTAGACATGTGTGTGCCTTTCCAAATCATATCGAATCAACTGAATTTACCATCAAGAGGACTCCAATCAACTTGTAGAAACATCTCAAGAATTAATACTTTCCAGATACACTGTAAATACATCACTATATGTATGCAGTATTTATATGAAAAAATACCCAAAATTATATGTTTCAAAATAAATGTATTTGAATGAACATTTTAAAAATAAAAATGACCAATTTAACAGCAGAATTATGGTTAAACATTGTAGGTTTTTTTTACTGTATAAATACATTTCTGCTTTTCAGTTTTTGACAGTAATTTACTACTAAATAAATAACTAATAAACCACTATTAATAAAGAACTGTAAACAGCCATTGCTGCATGTTTGTAACAGTAGCTGCCTGACAATAGTGTTGCCAGTATACAACTGAAAAAAGCCTGCTATGGTCTTGATTTAATTGGCTGTTAGTGGTTAAATAAATACATTGCATTTCCTGTATTTATTGAATGGTATTAGATTTCAGTGCAGGAATGATGGGGCCGAAAGGACCATCACATTTGGAGGCACTAGCAAGGGCTTTTAATAATCAGTAAAGCACAGTTGCCTTTTTACCAGACAACAGAGGTGGCAAAAGTACACACATCCATTACTTAAGTAGAAGTACAGATACTCATGTTTTAAAATACTCGAATAAAAGTTGAAGTACTGATTATACATTTTTACTTAAGTGAAAGTAAAGAAGTCTTGGCTCTGACATGTACTTAAGTAAAAAGTAGTTATTACTTCTACCTGTTTTAGCTGTTAACTGGACCTCACATCATATTAAGATAGATAGATAGATAGATAGATAGATAGATAGATAGATAGATAGATAGATAGATAGATAGATAGATAGATAGATAGATAGATAGATAGATAGATAGATAGATAGATAGATAGATAGATAGATAGATAGATAGAACTTGTATTGTCATTGCATAGTACAGGTACACAGCAATGAAATGCAGTTTGGCATCTACCAGAAGTGCAAAAAGTAACAAGCAATCGTGCAAATAGTGCAGATAAATATGTATCATATGTACAGCATGTGATATATATGTAAGCATATGTACAGTGATTTAATATAAAGGCTATAACAGTGCAGAGACGTGTGGACATCATTAAGAGCCTTTGCTATGTTTCCACACGGACAACTAATGCGGTGATACCGGAGAAAGTGCACCTCTTAAAGTCAAGAAGCTTTTATATATAATCATAGACATTTTACAGATTTGAATGATGTGTTGTTTTTATCTGTACAATCAATAAAGACAGTAATTTATCATAGAAAATAACAAGCATAATCCTAGATTTTTATTCAGCACGGTAGCAAAATTAACAGGGAATAAAAGCACTGCGCTAACATGCACACCATCATTAGGTAGTAATGATTTCATGAACTTTTTTAATAATAAAATTGAAAACATCAGGCAAGAAATCCAGACGGTTAATATAAATCCAAATTATTTTACAAGTAACCCTGTAGACAGCAGTGTAATTATAGCAGACAATCAACTACAAAGCTTCACTCCTATTCATGAGAATGACTTAATTTCATTAATTTCCTCATCAAAATCATCAACCTGCATTCTCGATCCCTTGCCTACAAGTTTCTTTAAACAGATAACTCCAGAGGTAATTGAACCTGTTTTAAAAACAATTAACTCTTCCATTAGCACTGGTTATGTACCTAAATCCTTTAAACTGGCAGTTATCATAGCACAGAGACAGCGCAAGTTAAGGTGGTAAATGACCTGTTATTGGCCTCTGATCAGGGTTTTGTCTCCTTACTTGTTTTGCTCAACATTAGTGCAGCTTTTGACACCATTGATCACGCTATACTGCTTGCTCGAATTGAGAACATTGTTGGAATAAAGGGAACAGCTCTCTCTTGGCTCAGGTCTTATTTGACTGATCGCTATCAGTTTGTTGATGTAAATGGTGAGTTCTCCACACTCTATGAGGTAAAGTTTGGTGTTCCTCAAGGATCTGTCTTAGGCCCACTGCTTTTCTCTTTATATATGCTGCCTCTTGGTGAAATCATTCATAAACATGGGATTCGCTTCCATTGCTATGCTGATGACACACAGCTGTATATTTCAGCAAAGCCAGATGAGCGAGATCAGCTTAACAATGTTGAGAAGTGTGTAAAGGACATTAGACAGTGGATGCTTAATAACTTTCTTCTGCTCAACTCAGATAAGACGGATGTACTTTTACTAGGACCACATGCAGCTAGAAGAAAACTTTCCGATTACGTAGCATCTCTAGATGGTGTTTCTGTTTCAGCATGTACGGCTGTCAAAGGCCTTGGTGTGATTATTGACCCGAGTCTTTCCTTTGAGTCTCACGTGAATAATATTACCAGGATCGCCTTCTTTCACCTTAGAAATATTGCTAAAATTAGAAATATGATGTCGTTACAGGATGCAGAAAAACAAGTTCATGCTTTTGTTACTTCTAGATTAGACTACTGTAACGCTTTACTGTCTGGGTGTGTGAGTAAGTGCATAAATAAGCTTCAGTTAGTTAAGAATGCAGCAGCAAGAGTCCTCACTAGATCTAGGAAATATGACCACATCACCCCTGTTTTAATCAGTCTACACTGGCTCCCAATCAAATCTCGCATTGATTATAAAATATTACTACTGACGTATAAAGCACTTAACGGTCTCGCACCACAGTATCTGAGTGAACTTCTGTACCAGTATGATCCTCGATGCCTACTTAGATCAAAAGGTGCTGGCTATCTGTTGGTTCCTCAAATAATGAAGACTACAGCAGGGGGCAGATCTTTCTATTATAAAGCCCCACAGTTATGGAACAGCCTTCCAACCAGTGTTCGGGACTCGGACACAGTCTCAGTGTTCAAGTCGAGGTTGAAAACTTATTTATTTAGTCAAGCCTTTTATCAGTAGATCTTTCTTAGGTAAAGGTTTAGATCTGGAGGGAGCATGGATATAAAGTGTTCGGTGAACTGGTATATTTGTATGCTGTCGTCCCCTCACATTCACACGTTCACTCGGGTTTGTTGACGGTGGTGTGGTGGGTCGTCTCTTATCCCAGAGATCCCTCATGTCTGTGTTACCTTCTGGTTCTCTCTTTTAGTTCTGCTGCCATAGCGAGTCTTGCCGGAGTCCAAACTGCACAGTGACATTAACTTTCATACACCAATAGGGACACTTAATAATCCATATCCTTCTCTTCCCGTCACCCTCTCTCTCTCTCTCTCTCTCTCTCTCTCTCTCTCGGTCGAGTTAAACATGCTCCTGAGGCTCCAGTGACCACTGTTCCTGCCCCTCTCCCCTCCGTGGGTCTTCACACTTCTGTGCAGCTTGGGACGGTCTCTCATCAACACCTTGGGTGGTTCCGGAGTAGAACGGGTGCTTTGAGGACGGATTGGACTGTAGTTGGTGTCGGCGGTCTGCTGCACTGCCTCGGGAGTGCAGTTTGCTTCTGATCTTCTTCACTGTACCCCGCAACATTGTATATCTGCTTCAAATGGACATTTGATGCAACCCAGATGAGGATGGGTTCCCTCCTGAGTCTGGTTCCTCTCAAGGTTTCTTCCTTATGCCATCTCGGGGAGTTTTTCCTTGCCACAGTTGCTCATCAGGGACAAACTTACTTACAAAGAACATATTTACGTTTAATCACCACATTATCTGTGTAAAGCTGCTTTGAGACAATGTTCATTGTTAAAAGCGCTATACAAATAAAAATAAATTGAATTGAATTGAATTGAAATTGTGTGAATCATGGCGGATTGGGTGTTTGATTTGAGACTTGGCGCAGAAATAAAACAAAAGTTTACTGATTAAAAAAACATTTTTTCGGTGGGGTTTATTTATTTATTTTATATCTAAGTAAAGAAGGGAAGTCGTGGATAAATGTATGCTTTGCTGGCGGTTTTAATTTCGCCTCTTTTGTATTTATTTATTTATTTATGTATTTATACTTTTTATAAAAATGGTAAAAACAGAAATGCGCTCTGAATTAATAGCGTGATTAATAACATTTAGTGCCGTTTACAATCATTTGAATTTTGACAGCCAAATATATATATATATATATATATATATATATATATATATATATATATATATATATATATATATATATATATATTAATACAAAACAAATTAAAAATGTTACCTAATAAATGTATCCAGGCTGAAGATCCACATACAGAACACAAGCAGAGAAAAGATTATGATGATCATGAATGTGTCTGTTCTCAGTCATGTTCTTGTCACTGACTCCCTCTGTCTCATCCACATTAACCCCAAACTTCTTACTGCCTTCTGCCTGCTGATTCTTATCTTCATAAAGAGTGAGAGTCAGGACTTTATACACCAGCGGATTGAAAAAGACGTGCAGTAACAGGAAATCGGTTGTTTGGCTGAAATCGTGGAGTAAAGTACTGATACCAGAAAAATCTACTTAAGTACAGGAACGAAGTATTTGTACTCTGTTACTTCCCACCTCTGCCAGACAACAAATCAAAGGAAAACTTTAAATTACAGTTGAATATATTTTATTTAGTTTAGTCCATTTTTATTGTTTTCAAGAATACATGTAGATGAAAATTAAAAGCAAAAAGTGAAGTCTGGGGGGAAAAGCAGTAAAGACATGGACTACTGCAGCGACTGAAGAAGTACAGAAATACATCAGTGCATCAGACTGCTAAGCATCCACAGTATGGATGAGTAAATGGCCAGAGTCACATCTTACATCAGCTTCTGTCAAACTCTATCACCACTAAAACCATCACCTGCTTTTCCAGCAGCAAGTCTTCATTTAATGGAGAGCTGAGACATGTGCACAAAAAAGAAAACAAGACAAGGAGGAATTAAAAAGAAAAAAGTGGCCAAATAGCAATTCTCTGATAAGCTGAATAACTTTATGCTTTATAACGTTCCTCTTCAGTCTAGAAAAAAAGCCCCCCATCCACCACGTGCACTAATGAAGCCCTTCTTAGGGTACCAAATGGTGGACAAAGTACTTGAGTTAAATTAGAGATACACTGGGTAAAATATCACTCTAGTCAACATGTTTCATTTAAAATTTCACTTGCGTAAAAGTAGAACGTATTTACCATAAAAAAAGTATTAAAGAATCTAAAGTACTATGATTTATTATGGTTATAATGTTCCAATGATAATTTTTGTCAAAAGATTCTTGCTTAATCAACTCAGTTTATATGAAAAAAGACTTTGATATTATGCCAAACTATTAATAGAATAGTATTGAGTCAAACATTGAAATCTATTCAAATAATCATGAGCCCAAAACCTTCTTTTCAACTATAAAATAAGGCCACGGGTGTTGTGGCGATTTCAAGTCAGGAGTTTCTTCCATCATTTATTGAAATGTTATACTTGCTTTTGAACTGATGCTGAACTGTATGTTGGTGATAAGGAGATACCAAGTGCCAATCAAAACAAGTTTAAAACGTTCTTATCCGCTCATAAATAAAAGGAACGGCCGATTTCGCAAAATGTAGTTAAATTAAAAAAAATATTTCACTTTGAAATGTAGCAAAGAAAAAGTCCCCCTAAATGTAAATACTTCAGTAAAGTGCAAACGCACAAAAAAAAACAACTTAAGAGTACAGTAACGAAGGACAGTAATGAAGTAAATGTAATTCGTTACTGTACTCTTAAGTTGTTTTTTTGTGCGTTTTGTGAATGACTACCAAATAATAGCCCTCACCACTGTTGGTATGTAAACCTTAAAAAAAACTTGGGCATTTCTCAAATCCAGTATTCCACTGGAATTTGCTAACAGTAGCAACAATCTGTATCTATTACTGCAAACAGTTTGTACAGTAATAAACCACCTTGACTGTCCAAAAACACGTCAGTATTCTTATACAAGATTATATTATATAAGAGAAACTCATCACTTCGCAAGTTCCTGAAATCGTCTGTACGACAACCACGAATGTCATTTTAAGAGTGCCTATCAAACAAAACAATTCTTTGCGGTGGAAGAGCACAAGGTTGTATTTTCTCACCCTTCAATATTTTCCTCTACAAAAAAAAGACAGAGTTTGCAGTGTTGCATGCGCAAAGTTGATCAAAATCTGCATATACCGCTACAGTCATACAACTGGTCCAACTGGAGCTTCAACACCTAGCCTCCCGACAAAACCTTTTAGAATACAATGCTCTTAAAATCGTGCGCATCGACTTCAGAAAATACACATCTTCCTCCTCCCCAATCATCTTTAATAATTCATCAATGAGCTAAGCCACTTCCTTCAGGTTTCTAGGAATTACAATCACGCAGGATCTCGAATGAGAGATGCATACAGCATTCATCAACAAAAAAAGTTCAGTGAAGGATGTATTTCATCTTGCATTTGGCAACGTTCTAACGACCCCAGGCTACACAAGTGCAGTTCTAACTGCCAAAGAAAGCATTCTTATGTCTGCAATCACTATCTACTGCGTTCATGCAGCCTTCTCCAGAGAAAAGAGGAAGCTCAGGACTGCTGAGAAAATCACTGACTGCGGTCTGTCACTAATTGCAGACCTGCACATCGCCAGGACAAAGCAGCGATCAGGAAAAACTATCAGTGACACGTCCCAACACGGTTAATTCATTATTCTAAAAAACTTCCATCAGAAAAACAATCCTTCTCCCGGATAACAAAAACTACACATCATCGAAACAGCTGTATTCCACTGTTATTAACAAGTGATCACGTAACAAGCTTGCAATAAATGGCTGTGCAAAAAAATGAGAGGAATACAAAGGGACTGAGCAAATACGTCACAGTTAGTGTGTGAACCAGTTTTCTTATTGCAGTTGCTTGTTGGCTGTGACCTGAAACATACCAATTCTATAATTTATTATAATAAAATAATTTATATGTTAAAAAAATAACAACAAATTTTGTTGGTTTGATACTTTTAAACTGAGTCTAATTTTCCTGTCTATTTTATAAATGCTGCCTTTATAACTTAGTCCATTTATGCAATCCAACCTTAGTGACACTTTATCAGTAAATTATGATTACAAAGAAAAAACAATAAATTTGATCATAAGATGCATCTGTATCAGTCTCTCTGATCTAATCATCATCTTGTCAATTTAGATCAGTGATTGTTGTTTTTACATCCTTAAATAATGGGTACATTTCTTAGTCTTGCATAACTTTAAAACATTACAGATTTGTATGCTACAATATCTACAGTAAAATGGTGACATGCATCATGGGTAATTTAAAATGCCATTTAAGATCTTTACACACTGAAGCTATTAGGCTTGTGTTCATTTTTCTATTGCAAGTGACCAGGAAATTGATCAAACCATGGCATTTACAGCTTGACACAAGGACAGCTAGCTAGCAACTGACAATTTAACACATCTTCAGTCATATGATGCTTGCATTTCTCTCAAGCAAAATGTTTGCAGAAAGTCTAGAAAGAATTAAATGTGAATAATCTGTACATGCTTTTTGGTTAAATGCGATTTATTTATATTTATAAAATCAGAGGTGTCAAAGAATGCTAGGTGTAGGGAAGTAGGAAAAAAAATCAGATTTGATTTGTACCAAGTGATGGTATAGTGGGTTAATCCAGGCACAGGTTCCAATTAAGATGCTGTCTCCTCTGATGTCTTCTGTTCATAGGAGGTTTTCTTCTGTTTGGACTTCAAAAAGACATGAATGGATCGTTTGTTTCATCTTTTACTCTTGTGCAAGTTTTACTTTTTGTGCTGTCAGTCATTTTCTCCTGACATTTCACCTTGATGTGGTAAATTTGTGCAAAGTGCCTTTTTTTTGCCAGCTCTGGTGGCTCTGATTATTAAAGATTATGATTTATTTAACAAAATGTTTGACAACAAAGAGCTTTTTGATCTTTTTGACCTCAAATTTTAAATCCTAAACACTATTTAGAATCTATTTCATAATTATTTTCCCTGCTATAATTTTCATTATTTTATGTATTTATAATGATCTAATACTAATTATGTAATAATGTACTAATAATGATTCTATGTACTAATAATTATCTTTATTCCTGTCACCCCTCTTCTCTCTCTCTCTCTCTGTCACGTAAACATACCCCTGAGGTTCTAGTGGCCAGTGTTTCTGTCCTTTCTCCTCTTCAGATCTTCCGACCTCCTACCTTTGGATGGAGTCCTTCTCAAATGAGAGCACGATGATTCCACACCTACAGTTAAAAATCCATAAAGCCGCTGAGCAACTCAAGAACATCGAAGATTGTTTCTGACTGTAATTAATATCAACAGTCTACTACATTGGCTCAGGATCACCGGTTGCATGAATAGTTCTGTATTTGCACACCTATTACTGCATACCTCAGCAATGAGACTGCACTGGGGGACATTCGGTGGATGAGGACGGGTTCCCTTTTGAGCTTGGGTGGCTCGCTCATCATGAATAAACAATTATAAGGAACTAGCTTATATGCAGTAAACATACAAATTTTTTTATAAAACCTTCTTACCATTTTATCTGTATAGAGCTGCTTTGATACAAAAGCGCTATACAAATAAAATGGAATTGAATTGAATTAATGAGCCTGCACTTTTTGATCAAAGCAGATTAGACCAAAAATGTAATTTAGGTACTGTGAGGCGAGACCTGTCAGCGCTTTATATGTCATTACTTATATTTTTAATCATGGTGTAATTGATAAAGTATTACTTGGAGCCGGCACAGCATGGATGAGATAGAACTGATATATTAAAATGCCATTAAAGCCTGTTGCATTCTGCATTCTTAGTTCAGAGGAGAAACTACGGAAGGAAAAATCAAGTGTTATAGACTGCTTACCATTAGCACTGCGGAGAAAAGAGTTACTTACTAAATGCAGTACCATCATTAGGGTTGTATTGATTCAAGTACATTGGAAATTCTCAAGAAATTGTACCACTGTTGTTAGTGATGTGACAATGAAATTTTCTTACATTGATTATCATACCTACATTTTTGCTTGTTCCACCTCAAATGCGGTCGTCTAGTTGTCGGTTGGAGCTCTGGCACTTGCAGTTGATTTGTCAAATCTGTCCGACTGGCAGTGTAGCTCATGTTGCCTGTGTCCACATTAGCAGTAATCCTATTTCCCTGCTCACTTCCCTCTCTCTTGTCTCCAGCCAGGTCATTACAGCATCCAAGCGATCAGAGACACCTGCCACACTCTACCCATATTACCAGAGCTGGTTCTACCTAATAGGCTTCATATGTGACTGCTTTGGTCTCAGCAGCCACCAGGGACCACCCGAAAATGTATTGTCCAGTAAATGCATTTTGTCCAAAATACTTATTTCTGATAAAGAAGAATAGACTGAGATTGCAAATACATGTGCTTGAAAGAGGTGGGAAGTAACGGAGTACAATTACTTTGTTACTGTACTTAAGTAGACTTTTCTGGTATCAGTACTTTACTCCACTATTTATTTTTCAGACAACTTTTTACTTTTACTCATTACATTTTTACACAAATTTCTGTACTTTTTACTTCTTACATTTTTAAAACCGACTTATTACTTTAGTTTTAATCCATTGATTTGGTGAAATATATTTTTTATTTTCACTGGGCGCCGATTTCAGCCGAACAACCGATTTCCTGTTACTGCGCGTCTTTTTCAATCCGCTGGTGTATAAAGTCCTGACTCTCACTCTTTATGAAGATAAGAATCAGCAGGCAGAAGGCAGTAAGAAGTTTGGGGTTAATGTGGATGAGACAGAGGGAGTCAGTGATGAGAACATGACTGAGAACAGACACATTCATGATCATCATAATCTTTTCTCTGCTTGTGTTCTATATGTGGATCTTCAGTCTGGATACATTCATTAGGTAACAACATTTTTAATTCATTTTGTATTAATATATATTTGGCTGTTATTGTAAACGGCACTAGATGTTGTTAACGCTATCAATTCAGCGCACATTTCTGTTTTTACCATTTTTATAAAAAGTAAAAATACATAAATAAATAACTAAATATAAAAGAGGCGAAATTAAACCTCCAGCAAAACATACACTTATTCACGACTTCCCTTCTTTACTTTGATATAAAATAAATAAATAAACTCCACCGAAAAATTTTGAATCAGTAAACTTTTGTTTTATTTTTGCACAAAGTCTCAAATCAAACACCAAATCCGCCATGTTTTACACAATTAATCCTCTGGGTGGCGTTTTGTGGGTTTTTCCCTCATAATGGCGACAAACATAAATTACTGTCTTTATTGATTGTACAGATAAAAACAACACATCATTCAAATCTGTGAAAATGTCTATGATTATATATAAAAGCTTCTTGACTTGAAGAGGTGCACTTTCTCCGGTATCACTGCATTAACTGTCCGTGTGGAAAGATAGCTAAGGCTCTTAATGATGTCCACATGTCTCTGCACTGTTATAGCCTTTATATTTAATCACTGTACATATGCTTACATATATATCACATGCTGTAAATATGCTACATATTTATCTGCACTATTTGCACGATTGCTACTTTTTGCACTTCTGGTAGATGCCAAACTGCATTTCGTTGCTGTGTACCTGTACTATGCAATGACAATAAAGTTCTATCTATCTATCTATCTATCTATCTATCTATCTATCTATCTATCTATCTATCTATCTATCTATCTATCTATCTATCTGTCTGTCTGTCTGTCTGTCTGTCTGTCTGTCTGTCTGTCTGTCTGTCTGTCTGTCAAATCAAGTCAAGTCAGGTTTATTTGTATAACGCTTTTCACAACAGATATTGTCTCAAAGCAGCTTTACAGAAATCAACAGTCAAGGTAAATGATGTGTATTTATCCCTGATGAGCAGCCGTGGCGACTGTGGCAAGGAAAAACTCCCTTAGATGTTATGAGGAAGAAACCTTGAGAGGAACCAGATTCAAAAAGGGGAACCCATCCTCATTTTGGGTGACATCAAGAGTTTGATCATAAATCTTTCAACAATACAGAACACTGGAGAGTGACAACTAACATGAGCACTGGAGTATAAGATTATAAGTAAATGTTTTTTCTACAGTCTTTGGTATAAAAGTAGGAGCTACTAAGCTCAACATTTGTGATCATCACAGATCCAGCATCAGCTTCTCGATGCCAGTGTGAAAATGCTCTACCACCTTTAGTGGACTTTGCTATTCTAGGAACTACTAGAAGCCCAGAGTTTTGAGATCTCAGGGAGCGTGACGGATTGTAGTGTGTTAAAAGACTGGAGAGATACATGGAAGCCAAACCATTTAGTGCTTTATAAGTGAGTAGCAGTAGTTTGTAGTCTATTCGAAACTTAACCAGAAGCCTATGTAGGGACGATAAGATTGGGGTTATGTGGTCATATTTTTTTGACCTTGTAAGAACTCTGGCTGCTGCATTCTGAACTAACTGAAGCTTGTTTATTAATGACGCAGGACATCCACCTAGTAACGCATTACAGTAGTCTATTCTGGAGGTCATAAACGCATGGACGAGCTTCTCCGCATCGGCTATAGACAACATATTTCTTAGCTTAGTAATATTTCTAAGGTGAAAGAAGGTTGTTTTTGTAACTTGGTTGATATGATATTTAAAAGATAAGTTGCTGTCTAAAATAACTCCCAGGTCTTTTACTGTTGAACTAGTGGTTACAGAGCATCCGTCTAAATGCAGGTTGAGATGCTGGTGCTTCTGTATAATAGTTTTTGGGCCGATGAGCAAAATCTCTGTCTTATCAGAATTTAAAAGTAGAAAGTTATGGGTTATCCAATCTCGTATTTCCTTAACACACTCAGTTATCTGAGTTCATTGAGCTATATCGCCTGGTTTAGATGAGATATATAGCTGGGTATCATCAGCATAACAATGGAAGCTAATTCCATGCCTTCTAATAATATTTCCTAAGGGAAGCATGTATATTGTGAAGAGCAGGGGTCCTAGAACTGAACCTTGTGGCACGCCATAGTTCACTAGCATTAGCCTGGATAGCTCTCCATTTAAATCTACGAAATGGTAACGATCGGACAGGTAGGATTTAAACCAGATTAATGCCTGTCCCTGAATGCCGATGTAATTCTGTAAGCAATCTAGGAGAAGATCATGATCTATAGTTTCGAATGCAGCACTAAGATCTAGTAGAACTAACAGCGAGTTGAGGCCTTGGTCTGAAGCTAAAAACAGGTCATTAGTGATTTTAACTAGGGCAGTTTCTGTGCTATGATGGGGCCTAAAACCTGACTGAAACTCCTCAAAGATATTGTTCTCTTGCAAGTGGGAACATAACTGGGCAGCGGCAATCTTTTCTAAAATCTTAGACATAAATGGCAGATTTGAAATTGGTCTGTAATTCGATGTTTGGATCCAGATTAGGTTTTTTAATGAGGGGCTTAATAACTGCTAGCTTAAGGGATTTAGGGACATGACCTAAAGATAATGAGGAGTTAATAATATTCAGAAGAGACTCACCAGCTGTATATAACACTTCCTTTAGTAGATTTGTTGGAATTGGATCTAACTGACATGTTGTTGATTTAGCTTTGATAATAACATCATACAGCTCTTCCTGTCCTATACATGTAAAACAGTGGAGTTGTGGAATTGAAGGTAACACTGTGTCAGGAGATGGTCTCAGATGTTGAACTGCCACAATTGTTTTTCTAATGTTATCTATTTTTTCAGTGAAGAAATTCATAAAGTCTTCACTACTAAACTGTGATGGAACACATTTTTTAGATCCCTGATTTGTAGTTAGTTTAGCTACTGTAGTAAAAAGGAACCTGGGATTGTTTTTGGTATTTTCTATGAGTTTGCTCAGGTGTTCAGCTCTAGCAGCTTTTAGCGCCTGTCTGTAGCTGAGCATACTGTCTTTATACGCAATTCTAAATACCTCCAATTTAGTTTTCCTCCATTTTCTCTCCAGATTACGGGCTGTTCTCTTGAGGGCATGCGTATGACTATTATACCAAGGTGCAGGTGCTTGTTCTCTAACCTTTTTTGACCGGATGGGGGCAACGGTGTCTAATGTGCTAGTGAGGATAAGGTCTATGTTGTTAGTTATTTCATCAAGATTATTAGCAGTTATGGGTTTAGTGAGAAACTGAGATAAATCAGGCAGGTTATTTATGAATCTGTCCTTAGTGGTCTGAACAATAGTCCTACCAGGTCGATAGCATGGTGCAACACGGCTAATCTGCTCTACCGGTAGTGTGTACAGTATAAGATAATGGTCTGTGATGTCATCACTCTAAGGTAAAATATCTATATCAGTGACGTCTGCTCCGTGGGATATTATTAAGTCTAGTGTGTGGTTAAAACGGTAAGTTGGTCTGGTGACGTTTTGTTTAACCCCAAAAGAGTTTAATTAGGAGAGGGGCGAAGCGGTTCTCGGTGGAGATCTCGAAGGCCGGTGGTGGCGGGGGAGACGTCCTCGACCGGGGCTTGGCTCGCGGCTTCCACTGCTGCCGCATCCAAGGCCCGTGGTGCACCGGTGCCGGAGTGAATGATACCTGGGCGGGCTGCGTTGTAGGTGCGCTGGGCCTGGGCAGAAAAACACGCGGAGTTGAGGTGCTGGGAGCGTTAGATTTAACCCGAGAATTTACCTGGGACGAGTGCGCGTCCACCCGGGATGTTTCCAGCGCCGCGTTCCGCTCTCACAACTGGGCATGCTTTGCATACTGCTCGAAAGAGTCCTCACCTGCGTTCAAAGTCAGACACACAGCCGGCATAGTGCTCATAATCACGAACAGAGTTAAGATACAGAGATATGAGTGAGAGGCAATGAATATAGACAACACTAGTGATAGTTGAGTTAACTGACTACACAAGTCAGGAAGACAAAAAACTATTTAGGATTATTAAAAGAGAAAAAATGGATATATAGATAGGTAGATAGTAAAGTTTGAAAACGCCGAGAGAAATACAAACATGGAACTCGGGGCAAACAAGTCAAACACAGTCTGTCTGTCTGTCTGTCTATCAAATATTAATATGATGTGAGGTCCAGTTAACAGCTAAAAAGGGTAGAAGTAATAACTACTTTTTACTTAAGTACATGTCAGAGCCAAGACTTCTTTACTTTCACTTAAGTAAAAAAGTATAATCAGTACTTCAACTTTTACCTGAGTATTTTAAAACATGAGTATCTGTACTTCTACTTAAGTAATGGATGTGTGTACTTTTGCCACCTTTGGTGCTTGATAATAAAAACATTTTTACATATTTATCAGCGAAATAATTACTGGTGCCTGGTGCTGATATTTCTGTACCAGGTGGCTTAATTACACTATAATGCAGTTTTTCTCAAATCATCCTTAATATTTGCAAACCAGTGTGTGTTTCTTGAAACAATTTGTCCAAAAATTGTTTTGGGTTTCTTTCAAAAGCCTGTACTTTTGCAAACGAATGTTTCTCCAAGGAGAAGAGTTTCTCCAAGTCGCAGAAAAGTAAAGTCAATCCGAGCATGCGCACTCCGTCTGTAATGGACGTTTTGAAAAGGCAGGAAAGTTTTCCAGTAAACACAAAAAAATTATGGATTTCATTGACTTTTGAATTGAATTTTTATTTCGGTGCATCCCTAAAATATTATCGTTGGTGTGGCCCTCTGAAGGAATGCCAAAAGTCCCACTAAGTAACATGCATAGTAAAAGAAAAACGCTATTGTAAATTTTTATATTTTTGTTTGTGGACTTGGTTAAACTGAGAGTTTGTGTGTGTGAGACAGTGCACACAATGTTCATTGTTGAAAATGACTGTCCTGTGGTCTTAGAACTGTAGGAGTCAATTTCTGTCATTATGTTGGTGTGTGACATTTACAATAAATCTGGCTAAGCAGAGGTGTGTGTGTGTGTGTGTGTGTGTGTGTGTGTGTGTGTGTGTGTGTGTGTGTGTGTGTAAGAGGAAGGGATGGGTGATGTTCATGTGTGCCCATGTGGCTCTTTGCGGAAACACAGTGAAAAATGTGGCTCTCCGTCTTTGACTGGTTGGACACCCCTGGTCTAATGTTATGGGGTTCAGTTTTTTGGCTTGAAGTTTGTGAAACCAGAAAAAACCCAGGAAAAATCCAAAAATAAGCCGCTTCGTTGTTCAAAACGTGGGAAAAAAGTATTTGTTGTCAATATGACAGCCCACGGTTTCAGTATTTCCGGATGCAAATGACGCTTTGGTTCAATGATTGAAAATGCACAGGGAAACAAGCGAATGATACGGTACAGAAAACCACCATCAGATCGTTTTCCAACCAGATGCCTTGGGTGGATAAAACCATTTGCGATGCTCTGAGATTTTGCTCTGCTGCCTACAACAAGGGGTTTGGACATGGACGAGTACAAGGCTGCATCTTACAGTGTGTGCAGAGCGGAAAGGAAGCAAAGCGGCGAGCACCGAGCTCCCTAACCTGCAGGACATCTACAGCACGCGATGCCGGACCAGAGCCAGAAAGATTGTGAAGGACCTCAGCCATCCCAACAATGGACTCTTTTCTTTGTTGCGTTCAGGGAAGCGCTTCCGTTTCTTGAACGCAAACAGAGAGAATGAGGAGGAGCTTCTTCCTAAGTTGATGCTTTTTTATTTATCTACTATTTTTTTATCCTTATAATTTATTCCTTTTTTCATGCTTGAATGTCAGACGCTCGTATAAAGCATTTCACTGCATGTCGTAAATGAAATTTTAACTTGAACTTGAACTCAAAATGGATAATCAACTAAGAAACAAACACACTTAAATAGTACAGTAAAAGTGTGAATCCTGTCTGGTCTTTTGCAGTCAATGTAAATCAAATATGTCATCAAATAAATCAATTTGTGCTGCTAAAATTTATAGATGCCAAACAGAAGGAAGTAAAATTTTGTGTATTTATTTAATCACTGTGATCCAAACCATAGTTTATAGCAAGAAATCCTGAAACTGTGCAGCGTCATACTGACAACATGACTCAACATCTTGTTTGATTTTGTTTGTGAACAATGACAAAGGGACTTTTCATTCTGATGGGAATGAGATGTTCATTGACACAAATACTTGCTTTTGAGGGATGAACTAAGGATTTTGAGAAAAGTATAGACTTTTGCAAGAAATCCAATGTTTTATGCTGTTTGTACAAATTGTTTGGAGAATGCACTTACTGGTTCGCAAATATTACAGTTTTTCTCAGCTGTTTTGAAGCATTTCTTAAATCATCCTTAATATTTGCAACCCGGTAAAGGCGTTCTCAAAACAATTTGTACAAACAGCACAATACATTGGATTTCCTGCAAAGTCTATATTTTCTCAAAATCTTAAGATTATCTATCAAAAGTAAGTATTTGTGTCCTATCAGAATAAAAAGTCTCTTTGTCATTGTTCAAACAAGATTGTCAAAATGTTTAGTCGTGTTTTCAGTATTACAGTCTGAATTTCAGTATTCCTTAACATTAACTTGGTTTGGATTGCGGTTATAAAATATGCACAAAATTTTAATTCCTTTTGTATGGCATCTATGAATTTCAGCAGCACAAATTTATTTGATTGGATATTTGATTTATTTTGATTGCAAGAGACCGAACAGGATTCACACTTTTACTGTGCTGCACAAGTGTTCATATGTTTCTTAGTTGTTCATTCATTTTCAGAAAGTATAATTCTGTGTTTTGCTCTGTCTGTATTCACTCTCCAAATGAAGGTTAAAAAAATTTACCTTCGACCTGTTTCAGAGATCTAGTTTATTATTGGTTGATCTGATGCCATACACTCTCCTTTATTAGTGACATTCAAGATTCATTCTGCACAATTCATCAATTCAAGTCACATTTACACAAAAAAAGTTTAATAGAAATTTTAAGTGACAGATAATGACAACTGGTTTAACCATTTTGCATTCAATGACTTATGCAATGAACTGATGCCGAGATGTTTTGGGGGTTAAAACTATTCAGGTGAAACCAGTATAATATAATATGATCAACATAAACATAAACAACTGGTAATGTAGGAAACAGCAGACAATTTTACACAATTAAATAAATGAATGTACAAAAACATTCGCAATTTGATCAAGGCAACATGAAATGTTTTTATGATGTGCACAAATGACTTAATGATGTGCAGGTTCAACAAGAAGTTTGAGAATTCCGATCTAAGAAACGCTCCAAAGGAAAAACTATTCAGAAAACAGAAAAAGACTATTCAGGTGAGAACCAGTAAAATATATTTTGATCAACATGACATAAACAATTAATATTGTATGAAACACTTGTACACAATCAATTAAACTAATGTACCAATGTGTTTGCGATTTGTTCAAAGCAATGAGAAATCACTTTTATGATGTGCACAAGTGACGACATGATGGGGAGGTTGAACAAGTAGTTTAGGGAAATTATTTTATTATCTGAAAAATGCTCTAAAGCAACAGAGAAAAACCTCATCATCATTACTCATGAGTAATCAACACCATCATAAAATATATAGTATACTAAAATATAAAAAAGTACAGTGGAACCCGGTTATGTCGATGTCCTAGGAGGTCGCCAAAAAGCATCGAGGTAACCGATGATCGAGATAAACGAAAATCAAAATGGCGGCAGTATATTAACGTGCTTGAAATTTCTTTATGTACATGATGTGCGTTAATAAATGAGAATGTGCATGCACGTGTTTTTGAAGGTTTTTTTTACACAACAGCGTTGCTGCGATTTGTTTGATGAAGGCATGCTATAAAAATGTACATACGTTTGTTAACAACAAAAGGCATAAGTGCACCTACTAACAGCAGAGATTTACCAGTATACAATACAAACCACCGTCCATTCTCCATACAAACCTTTATTATATTCTCCAACATTATAAACACACAGATCGCTCACAAAAAAAAAAAAAAACAGCAGCTGCACAGTGCCGTCTCACATTTAGTCCACATGTGGAAAAAAAAGAAAAATAAACAGTAACTAAGTTTCTGAAAACTTATGACCATCAGGCTGAAGTAATCCGCACAAACACACAAAGCAAAGTGTCCGAAAAAACTTACGTCCGCGATGCCGAGGGGGAGAGAGAGAGAGAGAGAGAGAGAGAGAGAGAGAGAGAGAGAGAGAGAGAGAGAGAGAGAGAGAGAGAGAGAGAGAGTTTGTGAATGGAAAAATAGGGAAATTAAAAAATACCGTGACCGACGATCCAAAACCGAACCGAAACCAAAACGAGGGACAGAAAAGTCTCAAACGTGAACGGCCGAAGGGGACGTGGCAGGTGCTTTCTCGGCCGCTTTCTCTGAAGCTCCCGACTTCAACTCCTTACCGAGAGAGCCGTGCTCCTTACCGAGAGAGCCGTGCTCCTTACCGAGAGAGCCTTCCTTACCCTGCTCGCCCGCGCTCGGTAAGGAGCACGGCTCTCTCGGTAAGGAGCACGGCTCTCTCGGTAAGGAGTTGAAGCCGAGCGCGCTCCGTTCATCGCATAACATTTAACAAAAAAAATGCATATGTGCACTTACTAACAGCAGAGATTCACCAGTATACAATACAACACCTGTAGTATCTGTAAGGTTTGATTTTTCCGCCACTTTCGCGAGTTCTTCTGCGGCTGCACAGTGCCGATCGACATAACTGACGTTAAAATTTCTAATTTTTCCCCTCTTGTGCTCGAGATATCAGGGTTACAGGGGGTCGACATAACCGATAAAAAATGCTAAGACAAAGCGAGAATTTGGCGGTTCCACTTCAAAAACGCCGACTTAATAGGGTTGTCGAGATAACCGAGGGCGAGATAACCGGGTTCCACTGTATTAAAATGTTGAGTCAATGCCTAGCAAAAACATTTTTATGAATATATTATATTACCAGATTTGCCAACATTTATGTAATTTTTTTATGAGAGTATATTATTATGTGGATTCAATGAAACTACTGTACACTAAAAGATAATATTAATAAAATGAAAAAATTAGAATAGGGATCATTTGTGCAGGTATTCTGAACTGTTTGTTATTAATTGCCTCTTCAACAGAAAGAAACAATTCTCACTTTCCTTATCTTACAATTCTCTAAAATGGCTTCAATATAAAATGATTAACCAAAAATAAAAATATACATGTAATGAAAGTCTAAAATCGACTACAGTAATTCTCCGTTTATCGTGGTGGTTACATTACAAAACCGTTAGCAATAAACCAAAAAACGTGATAAATGGACGCCACCCCAAAAATGCTTTTTTTATTATTTAAGCCGTAAATCATCCTTCCGCAAACTTCAAACACACACAGAAAACATTTGCAAGAATATAGCGAGATGAATTTTGTGTAAATTGGTAGAAATACACATTTATAGTGAGTACATTTACTGTACAGTATACAGTTCTTTAGTAGCCTATTCATAGTCTCTCTGCTTGTTTATTGGTTGAAGTGTCCCATGATGTCAAAAAAGAGGTGGAGTTAAAGATACACATCACCGCAATCTTTATATCTATTGGCTAAATCTGGTGACATATGTCTTAATATCTGGCCTTTTTATTATGTTAGCGGACACTTCAACCTTTAAACAAGCATTGAGAAAAGTTATTATATATATATATATATATATATATATATATATATACGTAATTATATAAGTTTTTTGGTCTATCGTGTTGTCTATGAGAAACCGGAAATATCAGTGAAACAAATTCGTTTTGTGGCAAATGAAATTCCGCGATAAACCTGGGGCTCGAGATTCGAACCATGGTAAAGCAGGGATTACTGTATTTTGAAAATAATTTTATGGTAATGATTATTAGATAGTGATTAAAAACTCTGTTTAACATTAACAAGAACTATGTAGACAACAGACTGGTGCTTTTGCAAAAGGCTTTTATTAGTGTTTTGTGTCCTACTTGCAACTGAAAAGGTGGAAATGCTCATCTCTCTGTCTTTATTTAGGATATTGGTTCTGGATAAATATATAATTGATCACAAATTTTGGAAATGCTTCCAAATGCTTCCCTGCAGGCAGGGGAAAAAATCAAGCTGAACATCCATTATTTGTAATAGACGTCAGTTTAGAGAGCTTGTGGTCATTTACTCTGCATTGGGCAGTAAAATGAAATGATTCTAACCAGAGTCTACTAATTGTGTTTTGCTGTGCGTTTTCAATGGCTGCTCTAATGATTGGGAGTGGCTTAGTTGGGCAGGGCTGATACACACAAAAATGAAGCGTGAACTGTATGCAACCAGCACGACCTCGTTTTAAAACCCCTTGCCAGTGTACAGTGTTCACTATAAAAGCCTTTTAAAAAAGGTATAAAAAAAATAAAACCAGAGGCGATGAACAAAAACAGTGAAACAGAAACCTGAGCAAGAGCAAACCATGAAAGACACACGTGCTGGGAGGCGCAAGTGCTAATCAGCTTTAAATTGGACTCTGATCAGCGATATGTGACAACCAGGGGCTTGTGAGAAATGTAATCCCCATCCATAAGCCTCACACACACTTACACACAAGTGCACCACGGAGCGTGAACATGAACTGTTTAAAATAAAAGCATTAAAACTTCCAAAAAACATTGAAAAGAAGTTAATTGCTCAATGTGTACATGTTAAAAGGAATCCAAACAGGGGTATTTTAAACTATATATTTATTGGTGTATATGGAGATACCTCTGGAAGTCCTAAGAGGTCATGCATTATAATCTAAAAGATACTTATAAGTTTTAAACATATAAGTTGTCAATCACTGACAGAAACAGAGCTATTTTAGCATGCTCTTATACTGAATACATAGAAACTTTAAGTACTAATCATGAGTTTGTTATGGTGAGATCACAAGAGAATTGTCATGATAATGAGAAAACAACTTGTGTAAGGTTGAGATCGGGAGAAAAAAAACTTTTGTAATGTCAAGATTACATGAAAACAATTTTGCAATCGAGATCACGGGAAAGTTGAGTCGTTATAACAAAAAAACAGGAAAGAAAAAAAAAATACCGTATTTTCCGGACTATAAGCCGCAATTTTTTCCCACGTTTTGAACCCTGCGGCTTAACCAACGAAGCGGCTAATTTATGGATTTTTCCTGGGTTTTTCCCGGTTTCACAAACGGCAAAGCCAAAAAACTGAGCCCCATAACATTAGACCAATGAAATTGCGGAACGGGTTCAGGTGAACCAATGAAACTCTTTATATTAAATCAGATGCTCTCCCACTGAATCAGACCGCACCACATCATAAATATGGTTAAGGTTCCTCTGACGTTTGACCTGCTTCTCACTCACTAACTCTTTTATTTTTTTGGCAACAGCATTATGGGTTAGTCAAAAAAACTTAGAAATGAGCATCAGAAAATAATAAGGACATATTCCTTGGTCTTGCAACCATGCAGTAATAGCGAAAAAAATGCGGCAGCAGGCTGTTCTCAAAATGCCGCTCTGCTTTTAAAGGCGCCACAACATATTTCACCCATTACATCGTGTAACAGACACTGTCTTTCATTAAAACCTGTGTAAAGCTCATTAGTTTCAATGTAGACACCTGCGGCTTATAGACAGGTGCGGCGTATTTATGTTCAAAATAAAAATCTTTGTCAAATTCAGTGGGTGCGGCTTATATATGGGTGCGCTTAATAGTCTGGAAATTACGGTAAATAATTAATGGCCTCTTAGAACATTCATAACTACGATTAATGATAATGAGAACACCACTCGTGTTGGTTTAAAATCACGAGAAAAAATTTTTTTATGTCGAGATCATGAGTAAACAACTTTTATGACAAAATCCCGAGAAAATTTCATTGTGATCAGGAGAAAAAAAGTCAAGATTATATGAAAAAACTTTTTTTATGGAGAGATCACAAGAAAAACGACTTTTGTTATTTTGAGATCATGAGAAAATTAAGTCGTAATTTAGGAAAACAAGAAAAAAAAAAAAATGTTAATGCATGACCTCTTAGATCTTCTAAAATGAATTGTTTATTTTCTGCCTCAATCCAAACCCATCTTGCATTCACATTTGCTTGGGTTCCAACCTGTCACACAAGTGCATGGCCTGGCTGCAGCAGTCACTTGTGTGCAGCTCCCACCATATTTTCCCAGAATAGTAATTGGAGAGGGACTAGAGCTGTCTCTGTGTGGCTCGCACATGAATCAACCTGTACTGGCCATAGCTTTTTACAGGATATAACACCTTGGGAGGTCCCAGGCAACCTCGAGTGTGCCATCCATTTCTCTTCCACGCTCTCCATCTCTCTCTCGCTCTCTCTGACATCTCCTAACACAGGACTTGAAATCTTTTGTGATGATGATGTATGACCAGCTGACGTGCTGACCCTGTCGGTCAGAGAGGAAAGCAGAGCAACTGTGATCAAACCTTGAGAGGGGAAAAAAAAAAAGAGAGAAATCACAGCAGGACAGCTTCACAGCTGGACTCCAACAATCAAGAACGCTCACTCTTCTAAGCATGCTGCATGCGAGCTACTTATACCGATTTCATTACGGAGGGAATCCCACAGCCCGTGGCCGTTTTTGTAATTAGCTTTTAATATAGCATTACATTTCCCAGTAGGGTGCTTTTAAAAGTAGAAGGAACGCAACCAGCTATGACAGACAAGTCAAGATGTAATTCGTTTTCTCTAATACGAAAAAAAACGCAAACAAAAATAGTGCAAGCAGAACTGCGGAGCGTTTACTGTTCAATACTGCATTACTTCTCGCTTAAAAAAAATTTCACGAGAAATTGTTCAATTACAGACAATGACCGAGACGAGAGTGCAATCAAAAACGCCAATAACGAATTCTACTGTGCGAGTTGCACAGATGCTGAGCCTCAAATGCACTTACACCCAATCTGGAATAAAGAACTTCTATTCCATCTGATTTCACACCTTTTACGCTGCCTACAGTAGTAAGTGCCTCCTACACACACAACCTACTGCGTGGTTATCCTGAAAACGGTTAAATAGCATGCTTGGGGCTTCGAAATATTTGTGTTATGTGCTTGGCTTTGCAATACATTTCTGGGAAGATCAGTGAAGCAAGTTCACTTTACGTGTCCCAGCAATCCTTTCTTCTTCTTTTCAAGTTTTTTTTTTGTAATGACTAAAATAAATAGATAAATACATTCAACACTCTCTGCCCCGGCCAGTACTCAGCAAAAATTAATTTGCACTGTGTTTAAAATAAGGAGTAGGTATAACAAATATATCAACTGTATATATAAAACATGTGCATCTGTTAGTTAAATATACAGTATGTATATGTGTACATTCTGTGTACTACAGTACCCAGACTATCCCTAAGTAGTACATTGTGTATATACCGTAATTTCTGGACTATTAAGCGCACCCAAATATAAGCCGCACGCACTGAATTTTACAAAGATTTTTATTTTGAACATAAATAATTTCTACACTGAAACTAATGAACTTTATACAGACTTTAATGAAAGACAGTGTCTGTTACACGACTTGTATCTAAACAGTAGCCTACCAAGAAAGTCATTGTTCACTGTCTTCCTCCTTCCTTTCACAACAATTTCTCTCGAGAATTTATCTTTTGGCATCGTCGTGCGTTTAAAAATCACCATCGGTGAAGCTTTTCTCCCGATGCCGTGCAGCTCAGAACACAGGTGAAGTGTGTTTTTTCATGCCCGGTTGTTTTCAGCGTGACGAATGATTCGCAGTTCCTGTTGACAGTCCGAGTGAGCGGCAGGTCAAACGTCAGAGGGACTTCATCCATATTTATGATGTGGTGCGGCCCGATTCAGTGGGAGCGCATCTGATTTGATATAAAGAATTGAATTGGTTCACCTGAACCCGTTCTGCAATTTCATTGGTCTAATGTTATGGGGCTCAGTTTTTTTGGCTTGAAGTTTGTGAAATCGGGAAAAACCCAGGAAAAATCCATATATTAGCCGCTTCGTTGTTTAAGCCACGTTCAAAGCGTGGGAAAAAAGTAGCGGCTTATAGTCCAGAAAATACGGTACACAGATGATTGACAGATATATTTAAAAAAGCTCTCCTCTTTATGTATATGTTGAACATATTCAATTAAATTTTATTTCTATAGCGCTTTTAATAACGGGCATTGTCTTGAAACAGCTTAACAGAATTTCAAATTTATATAGAACAAAGTTATATTTAATACTGAGGTGTGACAATGAACAAGTTTGTTATAATTGTAAGTTTGTCCCTGATGAGTGAGCTGGTGGCGACTGTGGCAAGAAAAACTCCCTGAGATGGTATAGAAAAAAACCTTGAGAGGAACCAGACTCAAGCAGGAACCAGTCCTCATCTGGGTGGCACCAAATGTCCATTTATTACAGCTAAAACCTCCTTTAGATGGTATCAGAAAAAAACCTTGAGAGGAACCAGATTTAAAAGGGGACCTATCCTAACTTGGGTGGCACCAAGACTACAGTAATTATAAAAGTAATTATAAATCATTAAAACTTTACAAAGAAATATCCTGAGCGTGTAATTATGTGTAATGTCTTTTTTTACAGTCTAAAACAGTCAGTTGGAGTTGTGGAACCAGGAGCACCTGAGCAACTCACAAATTAGCTCAACATCTGCGATACAAGTGACAGGCGGTCAGGGCCAGCAAAGCCTTCTTTAACACTATAAGCGTTTATCACTATCAGCACTGCTTCCAGTACGTATATGTGGATGTTAGATTTTTTGTCCAATAAGATTTCAGCCTCTATGTGCTGTCATGTCAATCTAATCTGCTTAGGGCCTTCAAAGTCAGTCCTGCTGGCCTTTTTACCATAGATAACATTAGCCATGGGTTTGTTTCTTTAACCCATCAGATTTCATATTAGCCCACAATAGTGTCAGCATTTTTCCGTCCTCTGATTGGTTGGTCAGAGGGAAACTGTTACAGCCAAGTTCGACTGGCAAAACATGTCTGTAGCGCTCTGCACTCATTAATACATCTTAGATAGACTTTTTTATGGCCATGGAGGAAGAGAAATTGATTTGGTCTTGGAAATACTTAAAAATCAATTTTCCGGTAAAGCTAGACATGGTGAGAAGAACGTCCAACCCCGAAGCTAGCTAGCTTGTCTCAGCCTGGGAAAGGGTTTGTTCACCATTTCCAGACCAGTGAATACGAGTGGTACCACTGGATTACAGCCTCTGAGGAGCGGTGCAGATTATGAGTCTGCATCTCTGTTGAGTAAGTTGTATTTCTTAAAAATTTATATATATATATATATATATATATATATATATATATATATAACATTATTATTATATATTTAACATTAATTCTGAACTGCTCCAGATGTTGTAGGTGCACAGTTGTGGTTGTAGTGTAGAGGTTTGGAGTCTTAACTGGGTTTCTTACTTTAGTAAAATGGTTTTCACCTCCATATGTGAAATTATTCTCTTTCTGTAATGCAATGCCATGCATCGTTATATTGCGTTTTTGTATTGTATTATTGGTTTCTATAATTGCAACATAAAAGTGGTGGTATTAAGAAGTGGATTAAGTCGGGTACGTCCTCACTGAAGGCACAGGTACCAAATGCGCCCGTCACTGTGAGATTCAGCACCAACTTCTCCATGCCAGAGCATTTAAATGTTTAATGCAGGAAAAACAGCATATGTAGAATGTTATTTTAACTATTGATTGAGATTGTTTATCCTCAATGTCTGAAATCTTCATGAAGTAGGATCCAAATGGAGCCGGTACTTCTGTACATGGCTCAGGCTCCTTGTGGGGTCTTCTTTTTGAAAGTCGGAGATCTGCATGAGGTGGGACACAACAGGAGCTGGTGCAATCTCTAGATGCCTCAGGATTGGTAGAAAAAGAGTAGCCGCTGTTTATATATGTTTTAAATCTATGCTTAAACAAAGAATCCAAAAAATATATTTGATAGACTATGATGATGAACCGCATGGTGCCTGCGAGCATTAAAGACAAAAAATGGTGGTATGTATGGGATGACAGGATAAAATGAAATAACCATTATAGTTATCATGGTGTCTAGAAAGTGAAGTTGTCAGTGAGGAATTGAACAAGATCTTGGCTGAGGAATAGTTTGAGTCAGTCGTTTTGATTTTACCATTTAATTTGCATATAATTGCGTCGATCTCGGGTGCAAATGTTGCTTGTCACTCTGTCACACTGACGTCGAGGAGCTGTGAAAATTAATGTAAGCCATTCTGTGGCTTGCTAGTGTAAAAGCCTCAATGATATCATACAATTTGCAATATGAATACGTTTCTCGAATGAAAGCCTGCTTCAACAAGTCGCGCTCTTAAGATCTCGGCCCGCGATGGTTTTAAATGCCAATGAAACATCACATCCGTCATCTGAACACGGCCCACCGATTCGTCTCTGTGGCTAATATGATGTGCACTGGGGCGTGCGGAGATAAGGATCTCCGCTTCAGGTTTTTTATTTCTCACTTTCCTGCTGCTTTTTGCCATCTTCTAGCGAGGTTTGACACAAGCTATTGACTTTCACGTCTGATCTATGTTGAGGCTGCTCATGCTGCAAACAACGGATCGATATCTACAAGTCTACACCGCACGGGCTACAACAGCAGTGTCTTAACTGCCTCCTTTACCTTAATACGCCTCTGTTCATTAAAAAAAAAAGCCCATGGGCACTTCGGCTAACATGTTTTCCCTAGCGTCTCTTACAAAGCTCTATGCAGCTAATGTGATTCGACAAAAAAATGCATCTGTATTAAACGTGAAAATGGCTAAGGTTTATATTGCAGGAAATGTGACGAATATGCTGAAAAAATGAACCATCTCTTCAGCGAACGATAAGAGACTCCCCATTAGATGGTGGTTAAAGTAGAAAAAAATAGGTTTGGGAAAGCCGTTTTTCTCCACAAGCTCTCAACTGCTCGCTGATGCTGAATGATACTTCTCATGTGCTGCTGGATCAAGTTAAACACCTTGCTTGCAAACATCAATCCAGTTTATCGCATGGAACTTGAAGTATTTTTCTTGCTGTACTGCTTAACACCCAACCACCAACCCCAAACCCCCCTTATATGTCTCTTAGCCAGAGTATCTTGCACACACCACACACATCTCAGCCAGAGAATCTTGCACCTAGCCAAGGAGCAGCCTGTTCTTAGAGAACATTAATCTCTGATTAATGCCTGGACACTTATCTGGATAAGGTAGCACCAGTGAATTGGCCACATCAGGCTGCTCTTTCTAAAATGAATCCCAGTCCCTCTCACAGGACATTTTCCACCGTGTCACATTTGCTAGCTCATTTATTTAATAAGATTAGCAGCTACAGTTTTTCACAGTTGCTTTGGAGCATTTCTTAAATCAGAAACAAAAAACAACTTGTTCAACCTCCACATCGTGTAATCATCTATTCATCCATCGTAATTCATCCATTTTCAGAAATTGTAATGTAATTGAAGTTTTCCGAGAATCACTTTCGAAAGTGGCTTCTGCATCATAAAAGCTGTTGTGTTGAGCTCTTGAAAATGTTCCTTTCACAGCTTAAGTATGAAAACTATTAAAAATGTAGAACAGAACACCGAGTTAGCTTCTAGCTTCTAGCTTCGGCGAGGCATGGAGTTTCTGGAGGAGCTTCGACAGATTGCAGTAGCTGTTTATCGCAGTAGATACGACCTTCGAACCAGAAAGACACAGCTTACATTCGACTAAAAAGTTTTTGTATTTATACTCAACTAAAGTGAAATAATGAGCATTTTCCACTTTGAGAAACTCGTCTTGCTCACTTGCTGTACTTTATTCAAAAAAACGCGTTACAGTATTAGTAACTGTCAAAAGTAACTGCGTTACAGTACCGCGTTACTGCACAACACTGTTAGTGACAATAAAGATTCATCTGTACAGTTCATCAATTCAAGTCACATTTACAAAAATTAAGGTGGATAGAAAGTTTTGATGACAGATGTTTTAACCATTTTGCATTAAATGACTTGCAATGAACTGACAATTTGACACAATCGATTAAATGAATGTACAAAAGTGTTCGCAATTTGAAATCGCTTTTCTGACATGCGCACGTGACTAAATGATGTGCAGGTTGAATAAGTAGTTTGGAGAGTTTCATTTCTGATCTGAGAAATGTTCTAAAGGCGACTGAGAAAAACTGTAGAGTTAATTGAGACGTGAGATCTGGTATGCGTGAGTTCAGTGTAACCTGGTTGTACAGTAATGCACCAAAATATCCAAATAACGGACACAAAGATTCCTTCATAAATTACTATGCTGGCCAGCTACTGTGTTATAATGTAGATCACAGAAAGCGTTTCTTCCTCTAAAACTGCTGCCATCAAAGATACTGTCATTAATAAATCATTCATGCTGCACTCTATACATCGTTTTTTTTTTTTTTGGGGTTTGGTTTAAAGGCGTCGTCTATAACGTGACATTCCGGGGTTATTGTAAGTTGCCCCGACAATCCTGTACTACTAATTTGCAGTCAGTGCAGTATCCATGCTGTAGGGTAAGAATTGGCTGCACATTTGTTCTTATGCATCATGCATCAGCTTGGATACGTGAAACTCTTACAAGAAAAAAAAAAATGACTGGCAGAATCAGGCAGGAGAGAGTAAATCTTTTACCCCCATAAAGGTTAAGGATCACGTGATTTATTTATTCCGAAGCTCATTAATTACAATCAGATGATTTATCCTTGTTAACCAGGCGTGAAATTCATTAAAGATTTTGTAGCAGTCAATTAGTGACTAATTAGGTATAATTTATTTGTACTGTGAGGTCAGAACTTTGTATATTTTTATACATCAAGTAAGTCAACTGTGGAATGGTTTTCTCTATGCTTCAGCTATTGGGATTGTAGTTTTTTTATTAACCTATATATTAGAACATGCAGACAAAAGATTTGTTCCACAAAATACATGCAGTGGAATCATTCGAACCTACTAGTTTTGTTTGCTACACTACTAGACCAATGACCCATAATATTAGACCAATGAAATTTTGCTCAGCAGTCACATCATCAATACTAGGGAACCATAACTACTGGCAAAATACTTTTCCATGATGATTTGGGATGCTTTTAACCATGAACAGTTCCTGGGTTTTGAGAAATACTGTTTCCGTTTTGTGATTAAAAACAATATTTTTACTCTGGTGAAATATTCTTGCATGAACTTTGACAGGATGTTTGACAGCCGTTGTAATGGGGGAGAGAACCTACAACATGGAAGCTACTATATTCCCTTAAATTTCAATTTAATTCATTGTTATTTGCATAGCACTTTTAACAATGAACATTGTTTCAAAGCAGCTTTACACAGGTAATGTGGTGATAAAAATAAATACCGTAGACTATAAGCCGCTACTTTTTTCTCACGCTTTGAACCCTGCGGCTTAAACAATGAAGCGGCAAATTTATGGATTTTTTCCTAGGTTTTTCCCAGTTTCACAAACTTCTAGCCAAAAAACCGAGCCCCATAACATTAGACAAATGAAATTGCTGAACGGGTTCAGGTGAACCAATGAAACTCTTTATATTAAATCAGATGCGCTCCCACTAAATCGGGCCGCACCACATCATAAATATGGATGATGTTCCTCTGATGTTTGACCTGCCGCTCACTCGGACTGTCAACAGGAAACACTTCACCTGTGTTCTGAGCTGCACGGCATCAAAATTCAGTGGGTGTGGCTTATATTTGGGTGTGCTTAATAGTCTGGAAATTACGGTATGTTTTTTATAAGAGTATATGGCCACCTGGACATGTTTCTGAGCTCACCAGTGCATTCTTTCTTTTAAATAATTTATTTGACAACACTTAATACATTTCAATCCTTCATTTTTTTTGCTTTATTTTCCAGACTGATCAAGACTAATGATATCTCGCTTCACTGGTGCTGACAGCTGGTTGAATTTCTTTCTTTTTATGTTAGCAACAACACATTCCAATTGCAAATGCAACACTTGAACCTGTCTTAGACTTTTTAGCTGCTCATTTATAAGTGAAATAATTAGCGAATAAAACACTCATGGTCATGCAACAGCTGAGCATCCAACTATAACCAAATAGAAGCCGGAATAGTTTAGTGCAGTATGCAAGTTTTTAGAGAAACAGAACATTTTGGACACAATGCCGAGTGGTTTTAAGGCTGTAGAAAAGAGGCTCTATGTAGATCTCTAGCAGTAATACAGTAATCTCATGGGCTACTTTTTTTGTGTGGGTTCGAGTACAGCACCATCATTATTTCTTTTCAACTAAGTCTTTTTTTGTGTGTGTGTGTGCATTTGCACTTTTTGATGTAATACATACAGTGGTGTAAAAAAGTGTTCGCCCCCTTCCTGATTTCTTATTTTTTTGCATGTTTGTCACATTTTAATGTTTCAGATCATCAAACTACTTTAAATATTAGTAAACGTGGACACAAGTGAACACAACATGAAGGTTTTTATTATTGAGGGAAAACAAAATCCAAAACTACATGGCCCTGTGTGAATAATTGTTTGCCCTCTAAACCTGATAAGTAAATGAGCCACCCTTAGCAGCAACAACTGCAATCAAGTGTTTGCGATAACTTTCAATGAAATTGTTACAGCTCTGTGGAGGAATTTTGGTCCACTCATCTATGCAGAACCCAAGTTTGCTTCAGCTTGAAGTCACAAACAGATGGCTGGACATTCTCCTTTAGGATTTTTTGGTAAACAGCAGAATTCATGGTTTCAATTATCACAGCAAGTCTTCCAGGTCCTGAAGCAGCCAAACAGTAATAGAGAGCAATACCACCACCATTTTTTATTGTTGGTATGATGTACTTTTTCTGAAATGCAGGGGTTACTTTTATGCCAGATGTAATGGGACACATCTTCCAAAAAGTTTAACTTTTGTCTCGTCAGTCCACAGAGTATTTTGACAAAAGTCTTGGGAATCATCAAGATATTTTCTAAAACGAGCCTTTATGTTCTTTTTGCTCAGCAGCGGTTTTCGTCTTGGAACTCTTCCATGCAGATCATTTTTGCCCAGTCTCTTTCTTATGGTGAAGTCATGAACACTGTACTTAACTGTCCTTAACACTGTCCTTTGGATGTTGTTGTGGGGTCTTTTGTGACCTCTTGGTCATTTCTGTGCTCTTGGGGTAATTTTGGTCAGCCGGCTACTCTTTTGGAAGGTTCTCCACTGTTCCATGTTTTTGCCATTTGTGAATAATGGCTCCCACTGTGGTTTGCTGGAGTCCCAAAGATCTAGAAATGGCTTTATAACTTTTTCCAGACTGACAGATCTCTATTACTTTCTTTCTCATTTGTTTCTAAATTCATTTGGATCCCAGCATGATGTCTAGCTTTTGAGGATCTTTTGGTCTAGTTCACTTTGTCAGGCAGGTCCTATTTAAGAGTTATTTTTAATTGTGAACAGGTGTGGCAGTAATCAGGCCTGGGTGTGGCGAGAGAAATTTAACTCGGGTGTGATAAACGTAGTTTAAACAGGGAGGCGAACACTATTTCACACAGGGCCATGTATTTTATGGATTTTGTTTACCCTTAATAATAAAAACCTTTATTTAAAAACTGCATGCTGTGTTCACTTGTGTTATCTTTTACTAATATTTAAATTAGTTTGATGATCTGAAACATTAAAGTGTGACAAACATGCAAAAAAATAAGAAATTAGGAAGGAGTCAAACACCAACGTATATATTTCATGCCAGGAATGTGATGTATGCAGCCACTGTCAGATGTTACAATATAGCTTTCCTTGTCATTGTTTGGCAGAGCAATCAATTTGTTCTTTGATGCAAAATAAACATTTAAATATTTTTGCACTCTTTTTTAAATACCACTATAATTATCTAATATATTTTCTAACTTGGCCATTATAGTCACACAAGCCAGTGCACTCTTAGTGCCGGTCCCAAGCCCGGATAAATGGGGAGGGTTACGTTATGAAGGGCATCCATCGTAAAACATGCTCAAATCAAATATGCGGCTCACTAATCAGAATTTCATATTGGATCGGTCGAGGCCCGGGTTACCAACGACTGCCACAGGTATTGTTAGCCAACAGGATACCGGTTGATATTGGGCTACTGTTGGCCGAAGGAGGAGAAGGAAGACATCTACAAAGACGGCAGGAAAAAGTGTAGGAGAGTGGAGGTTTGAGTTGGTACTTTAAATGTTGGTACTATGACTGGTAAAGGGAGAGAGATAGCTGATATGATGGAGAGGAGAAAGGTAGATATGTTGTGTGTTTGAGAGACCAAGTGGAAAGGGAGTAAGGCCAGAAACATTGGAGGTGGGTTTAAACTGTTCTATCATGGTGTGGATGGAAAGCGAAATGGTGTGGGGGTAATCCTGAAAGAAGAATATTAAAAAACATTTTATTTATATATAATAATTAATAGATTAGCTATACTTTTATTACTTAGAAGGAGACCAATAATTTACATGAATATGACGTATCACAACACTACGGAGACCGAGGCCTGTCCTGAGAGTCACATAGATTACAGATTAACATGGCAGAGGTAGAGCTGCATCTTCCTAGAGACAGAACAGGAACAGATTGACTAGTTTTTTATTACCTTATTTTTTTTCCTTTTTTTTTTATTTTTGCACTACAAAGGCATGTTTGTGAAAGGGCCATGCGTTAGAAGTCAGAAGGCACTTAAGAAAATTGATGATTTGCTGTCTGTCTGAATTGCAGAGCATAATTTTTTTTTTTTTTTTCATTGCATCGTATTGCATTGAATCACAATGTGTTGAATGGGATTGAAATTGGGTCACAATGTAATATGGGTGAATTGTAATAGCTGCTTCAAATGTACAGTCATATGTATTGTATTGATGGCTATGCATCAAGATGCAAATTGCTAAATCTTTTAAATGTTGTTTGTCATGTCACTTTTTTAAACCCACACGTACAAACATATTTTGACCTCAGGTTCATTTCCAAACTCTGCCAATCAATCCAAGGGTTTGCCACCCCACTTAGAATACATACACAGTCTCTCTCTCTTTCTCACTCTCTCTCTTTCTCTCTCTCTATATCTCTCTCAAACCTGTACAGAAAGTAATGTCAGAATGGAAAGTGGTTTTTCTGCCTTACACAAATTTTTGCACACACTACAGATCTCTTTAAATTGGGATGTGTTCTTTTTTTAAAGGTTAAAAAATTTTGACACTTCAGTATAAATCTAGCAATCTTTTAATAATAGGGTTTACTTTTTGATCTGTGCCTCTTTTCTAGGTTGGAAGCTCTAATGACTGGCATTTTTAAAGACTGAATAGACCTGGAACAATTCAATGATTTGAATCAATGCACCATAAAAAATTATTGAAACGGTTTGATGCAGAAATCATAAATTATTATTTCCAATTATTAGATACGTGCTCGTGTCGGCAAGTAAAAAAACACTGCAGCATTCACGGAGAGATAAAAAGTGTTCGTAGAGAGATAAGCTACTAAGCCCTCTTTCCCAATTATTCTATGGCAGTTCTAAAAACCTGGAGGAAGTCCCAGACATCATCATGAATATTTCTTCTTTTAGTGAGGTCATTTAATCTTTTGTCAGCCTCCACCAGGAACATCATCATTTCTTTTCTTTTACCTGTTCTGGAAACAACAAGAGCATTTTGTGGTGACCAGGAGCAGAAGAACGGACAGATGATTTGAATGTTGCTGAAACTCACCATGATTTCAGCTGCAGTATTCCTTGTGCAGCCAGTTCAGCCATGATACTTCTAAAAATGGGTTAAATGGTGATCAGAAGGCCTTCATAGAGCTCCTCAAGCATGTTGCATTGGCAAGATGATGAATTGGGCTCCATGCCTCCTCCTCAGTCAATAGGGTTAAGGCCACTCAAGGCCTTATATTTACATTTATGACATTTGGCAGACGGCCTTGTCCAGAGCAAATTAATCTCAATCTCATTTATACAACTGAGCAGCTATGGGGTTAAGGGGCCTTGCTCAGGGGCCCAGGTGTGGCAGCTTGTTTTGGCTGGGATTTTAACTCATGAGCTTTCGATCCAAACTGCAAACTGCTACTATAACACAAAGCTGGAGGCACACAATTGTATAGGATGTCTTTAGATATGGTATAATACATTATGCATCCACTTTAACTAGGAGACAAAAACCTGTTCCAGCATGGCATTGTGCACATAACCATCTCCATGAAGGTATGGTTTACATGGTTTGGAGAGAAAGATCTTGAGTGGACTGCTTTATAGCTCTGATTTCAACCTATTGGTATTAATTGGGATGAACAGTGACTGCAGCCAGACCTCCTCCTGGCTGAGGAACACAAATGTCCACAAAACACAAAAGATCTAGTGGAACATCTTACCAGAAGAGTGGAGGGAATTATAAGAGCACATTGGGACTAAATGTGGAATGTGATGCTCAAAAAGCTCATACCATACATATGACCAGGTGTCTGCAAACTTTGGCACTATTGTATATCTTCATGGAGATGGCTTGTGCACAAGAGAATTGCCATGCTAGAACAGGTTGAGGGAAAATATAATGTTTCACACATCGCATACAACTGTTTGCCTCCAACTTTGGGTAAAAAATGCACATACTGCTGAAAAAGCCAGGGGTTCCAATACATTTCTTTTATAGTGTGCATCAGGAATGTTCCTGGTGTCTAAGAAAGCTTTCTTTTTCTATTGTGCACCAGCTCAAGGTCTCATTTTCACACAGTTCATCAAATAGCTTCCAGCAGAAACAGTGGAGTGACTCTTATGGTACCAATCAGCATTCCTGAACATAACCATCGAGCTAGAACATGATCATCAGCCACTTTCCTCTCCAGTTCCAACTAACTGTGATCAGTCAGCAATTCAGCATAGTCAGCAAATTCAGTCCAGTGTGGCCCAATACCAGAAATGACTTTAGTTATTAAAGTTTTTCTCAGTTGCTTTGGAGCAGATCAGAAATGAAAATTTTAAAACTACTTAAACCATCTACATCATTCAGTCAATTGTGCTCATAATAAGAACATTTCTTGTTGCAAATGCATTGGTTTCATTCATTAATTTAATTGATTGTGTACAATTGTCTGCTGTTTCTTACATTATCAGTTAAGGAATTGTGCACCTGAATCTTGAATGACACCAATGAAGGCGAGCGAACGGCATCAGATCAAGTAATGATCAACTAATTCTCTAAAACAGGTCAAAGGTGAATCTCGGGACCCTTCAATTTGCGAGGCTAAGCAAAACACAATCACTGTAAAAATAAACAAACAACCAGGAAACAAACGAACACTAGTACAGTATAGTAAAAGTGTGAATCCTGTTTCCAACATCACACACAGTAATGTGTTGTTCAAGTTCATAGTTCCAAAATTCAGCCTTGTGCATTTTCAATCATCGTAATCCTGTGGTTTACATCAGGGAAAACTGAAACTGTGCACCGTCATACTGACAACCAGTGTTGTGCTGGTTACTAAGAAATAGTAACTAGTTACAGTTACTCGTTACTTCATTCAAAAAGTTACTTTGTTGATTACTTACACCAAAAACTAATGTGTTACTGTTAAAAGTAACTTTTTAGTTACTTTTTTAAAGAACGTTCTTTAATGGTCTAATTAATGCCCTTTTATGTGTTATGGTCTACAAACACAAAACTGACTTAAACACAAAGTCATTTCTAAACACTATTTTACTTAAGTCAGACCGGCACAAACTCAATATATCACGAGGATTTCTGAAATAAATAACAAAACAAGCTGAATAATATATTCCCAATCAAAAACTAAAGTGGCTTCTGCATCATAAAAGCTGTTGTGTTGAGCTCTTAAAAATGTTCCTTTCACAGCTTAAGTATGAAAACTATCAACAATGTAGAACAGAACACCGGGTTAGCTTCTAGCTTCTAGCTTCGTCGAGGCATGGAGTTTCTGGAGAAGCTTCGACAGATTGGAGTTTCTGTTTATCGCAGTAGATACGAGCTTCGAACCAGAAAGACACAGCTTACATTTGACTAACAAGTTTTTGTATTTATACTCAACTAAAGTGAAATAATGAGCATATTTCCACTTTGAGAACCTCGTCTTGCTCTCGCCTCGACTCGCCATTACTGCCGCACAGACCTGAATAAACGGAGACGCCCACAGTGCGTCTTCTTCGTGTTTACAGAGGATAATCCACCAATCCTACAGTGCGTCTTCTTTGTGTTTACAGTGGTTCATCCACCAATCCTACAATGCGTCTCTGCTGTAAGCAGGTTAGACTGTAGTCTACACTTCAGCCCAAATTCATTCATTAAAAAAATTAACAGGTAACGCACCATACGGTAACGGAGTTACTTTATTTAAAAAGTAACACGTTACAGTATTAGTTACTGTCAAAAGTAACTGCGTTACAGTAAGGCGTTACTGCACAACACTACTGACAACATGCTAAACATTTTGACGATCTTATTTGCTAACAATGACAAAAGGATTTGTTATTCTGATGTCAATGAAAGGTTAATTGACACGAATACTTACTTTTGAGAGATGAATTAAGGATTTTTTGAAAAGTACAGGCTTTGGCAATCCATTGTGTCATGCAAATTGTCTTACTGGTTGCAAATATTAAGGATGAATTGAAAAATGCTCCAAAGCAATTGAAAAAAATAACGTAAGCATAAGCTGTATAGAGTGAAACAGGAAACGCAAACCAAGGAATAAACAACAGAATTGTCAGTGCCAAAGAAACATATGAAAAAGTGATTTCATGTGGTGCGTGGTGGATCTGTGCTCTCCTCAGACAATGCGTGATGATTTTACCTGGGTGTTATCTTGTTTGTTTGTCCTTTATGGATAACAGTGTGAACCAGAGGAAGCTGAGCTGAACTCGCTGTGTTTGTGTATGAGTATGTATGTATATCCAGTATGTGTGTATCTGAGTGCGAAAATGCTGAAAAATCTAAATAAAAATAAAATATAAAATAAAAAAGCATGGAAAAAGTCATCTGATTCTTTAATACTCCTTCGCACACACATGCCAGGGTTTTACGCACACACATACAGTATACCATTGGCTCAAAAAGCTCCAGCATTTCATCCTGCATTTAAAAGAATGTTCTGTAACTACTAGTTCAACAGTAAAAAACCTGTGAGTTATTTTAGACACCAACTTGTCTTTTCAAAATCATATCAACCATATTACAAAAACAGCCTTCTTCCACCTTAGAAATATTGCTAAGCTAAGAAACATTGTCTATATCTGATGAAGAGAAGCTCGTCCATGTGTTCATGACCTCCAGACTGTACTATAGTAATGCATTACTAGGTGGTTGTCCTTCATCATTAATAAACAAGCTACAGTTTGTCCAGAATGCAGAAGCCAGAGTTCTCACAAGGTCGAGAAAACATCACCATATTATTCCAATCTTATCGTCTCTACATTGGCTTCCTGTTAAGTTTCTAATCGACTACAAACTACTGCTACTTACTTACAAAACCCTACATGGTTTGGCTCCCATGTATCTCTTCAGTCTTCTAACACGCTACCATCTGTCACACTCCCTGAGATCTCAAGACTTCTAGTAGTTCCTAGAATAGCAAAGTCCACTAAAGGTGGTAAAACATTCTCACATTTAGCTCCTAAACTTTGAAATAGTGTTCCTGACAGTGTTCGGGGTTCAGACACACTCACCCAGTTTAAGTGCAGATTAAAGATGTATCTATTTAGCAAAGCCTACACATAACACACATTACATCTCATAACCTTGTGCTCCAGTACATCTAATCACATGCCCATTATCAACTTGTGCTTGTTAATATCATGAACAGCAGCTACGCTAATTCCTCTCCACTGCTTCTCTTTCTCTACCCATCCCGAGGCATCCTGAGGTTTGGCCAGCTCCAGTCACGTCCCACCTCATGAAGATTATGGACCTATACAGAAGCAGATGCCGCAAACATCCAGAACCATCTAGAGTGCCAATTAGATCCCACTTCATGTGGAGTTTTGACATTGGACATATCTGAGTGGCATGGAGAAGCTGGTGCTGGATCTGTGATGATCGCAAATGTTGAGCTATATTATGAGTTGCTCAGTAGCTCCTGGTTCCATAACGTCAAATGACTGTATAAGACTGTAGAAAGGACATTACTTATAATCACACATTCCAGTGAAAAGTGCTATAGAAATAAACTTGAATTGAACTTGACCATTCTACACATAAAGTATAAAATTAAATATACATTAAACACATAAAAATGCATAATTGGAATATCTGTGTGAAAAGAAAGCATTCTTAAAGAATAAAAAGTCCAAATTCTCGCCATTTTAAAAATTATGGCTACAAGAGTACTTAAGTGTGCAGGATCTAATCTAATTAGAAGAAGTTTAATCAAGGTTTTTTTTCTTTTCTTCACTAAAGAATGTATTGTGCAAGAGAATATTTTAAAAATCGCTCCACACATACCATCTACAAAGCATTTACAGATGTTATTTGCCAATTGAGCTTTGCTCAAGGCTGCCACTTTTACACAGACTAGCAACCGAATGGGTTTATTAGAAAGTAAGTACAATATAAAGCGCACCTTCGAGGGACTTTAGCAAAACATGGTTTATGCTTAGACTCAGGGTTTGTCTGCACCGCCTGAAATGAACTTCCAACGGAAATGCAAAATCCACAATAATAATTACATTTCAAATTTAAGAGTATGTTTTTGTGGTTTACTCTACAGACATTTTGTACCGTAGAAAAACAATGTACAACTATCTATTTAAAAAATAGAAAAAAATGCTAAAAAATAAAGGGGTCAGCCAAATCAATTACCGTAATTTCCGGACTATAAAGTGCACCCATATATAAGAATTTTACAAATATTTTTATTTTTAACATAAATAAGCCACAGGTGTCTACACTACTTTACACAGGCTTTAATGAGACACGTTACACACGGTGTAACGGGTGAAATATGTTGCGCTTCCTTTAGGAGCAGAGCGGTATTTTGGGAATAGCATGTCATTATTACTGCGTGTGTTCAAGACAAGGAATATGTCCTTATTATTTTCTGATGCTGATTTCTAAGTTTCTTTGACTAACCTTTAACGCTGTTGCCAAAAAAAAAGCACGAGTTTTGGAAACCTGTCTGTGCTTATATGATTTCTGTTGTAACTGGAGTTAGCGAGCTCTCCCTTCACCCAGACTCAACGCGCTACAACGACTTGTATCTAAACAGTAGCCTACCAAGAAAGTTATTGTTCACTGTCTTCCTCCTACCTTTCACAACTATTTCTCTCTGGAATTTATCTTTTGGCATCGTCGTGCGTTTAAAAATCACACGATGGAAGTTTTTCTCCCGATGCCGTGCAGCTCAGAACACAGGTGAAGTGCATTTTTTCGTTTCCGTTCAGAAATTTCAGTTGTCTAATGTTATGTGTTATTTGGCTTGAAGTTTGTTAAACCGGGAAAAACCCAGGAAAAATCAATAAATTAGCCGCTTCATTGTTTTAAAAAAAAGTAGCAGCTTATAGTCCGAAAAATACGGTATGCATTTTCTATTGTCTTGTAAAAATAAATAAATACATAATTTTGGAAAATGTTACTGCTCATGTAATTTCTTTTCATTTGCTGCCACAATGCATCAAGCTTACCTTGTTTACTAACACACCGGATCCGGTGGTGCTCTAATCTTATAAGACACCCATTCTATTTCCCTAATAATGTAATAAAAAATCAGAACCAACTCCCAATTTTCAACCTTTAACTTACAGGTTAACCGAATGGCCTATTTTCAGCTTTCAAAGAAATTAGAGAAGACAATTTTAAACAGGGACTGTCTCTGTCTGGGAACAAAAAAAATAAAGAAATAAAATCGAAAAATTGTGTCAGAACTGTCTAGGACTATTTCAAATAAAGCTAAATGCCTAAAAGTCACAGAGCTGGAAAAGTCTTGCAATAGGTTTCTGAGGTAGATGCTTAGTGATTATGTCTCTCCTTTATACTGCAGGAGTTGGGAATAAGAGAGCAGCATGAGCTGGTTATTGGCAGTGCGGATGAAAGCACCTTGAATGATGATGGATGGTGGAAACCAGGGTAGGGACACATACTGGGAATGAAGTTTGATGTCCAGAGATATGCCTGTCACCTCAGAGCTAAACTTTTAGCACTTGTGTTTATATAACTTAACTTCTGTATGTATGTATGTATGTATGTGTATATATATATCAAATCCTGCAGACATAAATAAAAGTGACTATTTTGCTCAGGAGAAAAAGAATTTGAATTTGAATAAAATAATAGGCAAAATAATTATTGTTGTTTAGAGGATCTGTAAGCAATCAAGGTGAAATTTAAGCAGGGATGTAGCCCAGAATATTCATTGCGAATCAACACCGTCTTAGGCAAAATAGATGTTTTTGCTGTGAGACACAGGCTTAAAAAGAATAATCTAAAGAGATGAGAGACAATTTCCTCAAAAGAATATATGATTATATGCAAATTTTGTACTTCCAATTAGAAGAGGGCGATTCTGGTCACTTGTAGTCTAATCTAGTCAATCTAATATGAAGAAAGGAATGCCCTGAGTAATGATGGATCATTTCAGTGGTGAATTTCTACAATAATTAGGAGGGATTTGGCTATACACAATAAACCAATAGAATAATGGTGGTATTCATTATCATGAAAAGCATAATTATCTTGAGGAAAATTATTGATTCACCAGGGGGAAGCTAAACAAATTGATATAGAATTAACACAGGTACTATATATATATATATATATATATATATATATATATATATATATATATATATATATATATATATATACAGTGGAACCCGGTTATGTCGATGTCCTAGGGGTCGCCAAAAAGCATCGAGGTAACCGATGATCGAGATAAACGAAAATCAAATGGCGGCAGTATATTAACGTGCTTGAAATTTCTTTATGTACATGATGTGCGTTAATAAATGAGAACGTGCATGCACGTGTTTTTGGAGGTTTTTTTACACAACAGCGTTTCTGCGATTTGTTTGATGAAGGCATGCTATAAAAATACATACAGTACATGTTTATTTGTCAGAATCCACCTGCCACGCCCCTTCGCCCCTTCGGCGTGTCAGGTGCTTTCTCGCCGCTTTCTCTGAAGCTCCGCTTCAATCGCGCACATATGGTGCTCGTTTATCATCATCACCAGCTCCTATTTAAACTTCCACACTCTCACTGTCCGTTATTGTTGGTATATGTTGGTTCCCGGCGGTCGTTGTTATCGCTCATGTGTATCCCGGTATCACGTGCCTTCCCACCGGCACTCTCTCAACGGCTGCTCTTTTCTTCCCAAAGCGCACCGCGGATTCCCCGATCCTGCCGGTGTTCATTCTATGCTTTTGCTGCTCATCCCAAGTTCCACGCCGCCAAGCGCGGCTTTCGCCTCCCGTTCATCGCATAACATTTAACAACAAAAGGCATATGTGCACTAACTAACAGCAGAGATTCACCAGTATACAATACACACACCTGTAGTATCTGTAAGCCTTGATTTTTCCGCCACTTCCGCGAGTTCTTCTGCGGCTGCACCGAGATAACCGACGTTAAATGGCAAATTTTTCCCCCTTGTGCTCGAGATATTAGGGTTCGGCAACATAAAAGAATCAACATAACGATAAAAAATGCTAAGACAAAGCGAGAATTTGGCGGTTCCACTTCAAAAACTTCGACTTAATAGGGTTGTCGAGGTAACCGAGGTCGAGGTAAGCGGGTTCCACTGTATATATATATATATATATGGTCAGTGCATTTGAAGCAATAAAATGGCAGTAATGCTGTACTACTTTTGACCCGTTATTCTACTAAACCTAATTAAAAGATCTGTAGTTTGTTAATCAATGGATTTTGATCACCTGAATAACTGCTGGTTGCAAATTTATTTATTTTTTGCCTGTAATTAGGCAAAATTGTAAGCAAGTTAATTAGAAACTTTTTTTTTTATTGCTTCAGAAAGAAGTGTGATAAGGCATTTCTTAGTCTAATTATGTTTGGTCATATCTCAATTTGTGTTTGTTTATTTGAAATTCTGCAAGGTTCAAGGTTTCCAGAATTGTTACAGTATACTGTATTATTACTGTATCATACTGTAGATTTCTACACTTAAGATTTACCACACTAATCGCACATCGTCTGGCCGACAATACAGAGCACCAAGCACCAAGATAACCAGGCACAAGAAAAGTTTCTACCAAATGAACACTTAAATGCTCTCCCCATTGTGCAATAAAATAAAACATATGAGCAATACCACTTTTTATTCGTCTAAATCTGTACTTTTTGTGCAATAATACTCTTTATTTATTTTCTTTATAACAAATGTGAAATAACATTTATTCTTTTTTTATTTATTTTGCTTTTTTTATTTCCATTTTACCTTTTTTTAAAAAAAATGTGCAACTGGAAGCCAAAACGAATTCCTTGTGCAAACATACTTGGCAATAAAGCTCTTTTTGATTCAAATTTTTAACAATGAATAAAGATTTGTTTTTATCAATGTGAGGCTGAGATTTAATGTCTGGAATTTCTTAAATCAGTGGCATGTGCGCTGAGACAGACACAAGTTCAATTTGGCATTTTATTAGAAGAGCTGTGAACAGTTTCAAAACTTGAGTAAAATATATGAGCAAGAAAAAAAGATGAGGCAGTCAGCACACAGCAATATACAGGAAATCCAATATACACAAACTAAAAGATGAAGAACTACACAAACTTATGATGGAAAAAACTGAAACATAACAAGACACAGGAGGAGACAATACATGAATCAAATCAGAATGTACACAGCAACCTAAACCAATACATGACAATATAGAAGAATGTGCCATGGCACTGCAAGCTGCTGTACATGCTGAGCACTTCTTCACTGTGGAGGAAATGCATGACAAAAACTTGCAAGAAAAATGTGAAAGCCTGTGGAAGTCTTATACAACATAGAAATAGACTGAAAATGAAAAAAAAGAATTGTACAAAGATACAAAATCCAAACATCCTGAAATCTGGCGTCTTATAGGGTTGTGTGCCTTATCCGCTGCTCTACTTCACCCGTCCGTCCGTCCGTCCGTTTGTCTGTCCGTCCGTCCGTCCGTTTGTCCGTCCGTCCGTCCATCTATCTATCTATCTATCTATCTATCTATCTATCTATCTATCTATCTATCTATCTATCTATCTATCTATCTATAGATGCTTCCATCTATCACTTTGTTTAATTACACAATTTTACCATTGAACTTCTAGTGGATGATATCTATCTGTCTGTCCGTCGTCCGTCCGTCCATCCATTCATCTATCACTTTGTTAATTTACACAATTTTACCATTGGACTTCTGGGAGTTGATACGTACGTATGTATGTATGTATGTATGTATGTATGTATATGTATGTATGTATGTATGTATCCATCCATCCATAGTTCTTTAATCAAATTGTTTTCTAGATTTTGTGCTTGCTCTGTCAAATGATTCAGGAAATTGATTTCACTAGCGTTTCTGTAAAAATATCACATCTGCTACCTCCACTCCATCAGCACACAATAGAGAAATGCTTACGCTTTGTCCTTAATGATTTTATTTAGTTTCTCACTAAAATTCCTTATAACGAAATTCCTTCCACATGTTACATGTGTATAGCAGGTGTATTATATTGCACTGTGAATGAGCTTAAAAGCTGCCCACAAAATACTGTGATTGTTCCTGCTACAATCAATTAATGCAATATCTTTTTAGAAATGTCTGCTAAGACCCAATTATCTCCAGATACCAGACCGATCACTTTCAGTGGAATTATTGAGTTCCTTCGAGAAAAATCGTGTGGATGTCACAGACAAATTAAATCCATTTCTACTTCCCAGCTCTGGCAGCTAGTGATTCATTTTACATTCCTATTAGACTAGGCTCTCTGATCATTTTTCTATTTTGTAAGAAAGTAGTAAATCCCACCAAGTCACATTCTGTGCAGTTCAATAGTTCCTAAGCAGGAAAGTACGTCATTTAGGTGTCCAGATTGGATAAATGTGATTAATTACTAGCAACCTAGTAACCTTGCAGTTTTAAGCCTACTTGTTAAAAGAGAAATGATGACATCAGATCCATAATTATTTCTTTCTTAAGAAACTAAATCTGATCATTCCTGATTTTCATAAAAAAAAATTTCTTTTAACACTACATATTGTCACACAGCAGTTTTACAGAAATAAATAGATTGAGAATAAAGAATTTTATATTATTTATCCATTCTCATTAGGTTTATCCCCAATATGCCAGAGACAGCAGTGGAAAGGAAAAACATCTTGAGATGATATGAGGAAGAATTCTTAAAAGGAACCCAACTTAAAGGGATATTCATTCATTATGGTCATTATATTGTTATCAGCTTTTCACTGATGGAGACGAGTACAAAAACTGTTCATGGCAGTTGTGTTGTCATGCTAATCCTAATCCATAATAGTTTCCTCAGTTTAAACATTGGATATGTATTCTACTGTACTGATGTGGGCTTATTATATTTGTAAATCATTGCTTTCTGTTTTAGCTACATTTTGCACAATGGCCTATTTTTTTGTAATTGGGGTTTGTTTGTATTGGCTATAAATTAAGCATCAGCTTCTGGAACATTCTTCAGGTTTCCAGAATTCTTGGTCAGTGCATTTGAAGCAATAAAATGGCAGTAATGCTGTACTACTTTTGACCCGTTATTCTACTAAACCTAATTAAAAGATCTGTAGTTTGTTAATCAATGGATTTTGATCACCTGAATAACTGCTGGTTGCAAATTTAGTTGCTGCTCATACTGTACACTGTATCTACTGTATCTGTTATTTTTTACTACTATGGTGGCACACTAATTGTGGGTCTAAACTACTGTAGATGTCAATGAACCTGGCTGTGTTTTAATAATTTAGTTGTTGGGAAAAAGTAAAACAAGGTGGTATCAAAAAGGTTCAAAAGCTAGTTTTGTAACACACCAACAGATGGCAGCACAAGGCTGCACACACAGTCACAGGAAGCACCGGACTTAAGAAGTCAGTGTGCCAAAAGACATTGTCTTGTGTTCATCGGGAGCTGTGCAACTGGTGCTATTCTACAATTTCATTATAGACAGCAACTTAGAACAATGAACCCCAAGAACCCTCAGCATGCCATGAATGACCAGTTCGAGCATCATTTTCCAGTGACTAAACTTGCCTGAACGTGTATGACACTAAGACGAAGCAACAGTCTTCACAATGGAAGAGCCCATCATCTCCATGACTGAAAAAGGCGAGGCAGGTCCGCAACTCTACCAAGTACTCGCTCATCATCTTTTTCTTACATTTTCTTACATTGTGCATTGAGAATTCCTCTCCAGGGCCCAAAGCGAGCCTGTAGCAAGTTTTACTTCCAGGTTTTAAAGCGTCTGAGGGAGGACATTCAGCGAAAGTGAATTTTTTTGGAAATGAAAACCATGGAAAAAACAAAGTGGCATTAGATGCTATTAGTGGTGATTAGGAGAGTTTAAAATGATTACTCTAGTGTGAGTCTCCTGTAGCTTGTGTATTGTCCTGTTGTATTCAGGGCTGCTAATTGTATCAAATTATCAAAAGCATGTTCAGGGCACAAAGGTTCATGCATAGTTCATTTTACAGAAGCTACTCTCTTTGCTGCATTTAATCTGGATTTGGAAAGTTATATGGTATCACACAATAAGATCAGTTAAAAACTACATAACAAAGTTTGTAGTTTGTTTGGAAACAAATTTAAAATAAAAAATAAACATATAGTATGTAGAATTGCGATAATTTTTTCAGGTACACATAATATGGGTAATAGAGAACACAAGACATCCAAACCACATGTCTTGCAATTCAGATGTGTTTATTTGCACTGTATGTGTGTCAGGGAGATCAGAAAATGCATTAAAAGCAAGTTAAAATTGCTATAAAGTTATAATAGTATAAAGTTTACTTCAGAGGAACAGTGAATGATACCCAAACATGTTCCAACATGACAATGCCCCCTAGGTGAGGTCTATGGATTTATAGGTGTTTATGGTTGGTTTGGAAGAACGTGAGAGGCTTCCATAGAACTTTGATTACTACCTTTTTGAAACCTGAAACTATGACTGCACACCAGGGCTTCACACCTAACAGCAGTGCCTGCCCTCATTAATGCTCTTGTGGATAAATGGACAAGTCCCACTAATGGAAAAAATTCCTCAACCAAATCCCACAACCATGCACCCTAGGTGATGTTCATGATGTTTTGTTCTGCTAAGAATGGATTGAATAAAGCAAACAAAAAAACCTTGTACAGAACCCTAACCACAACCCTCTGAATACCTTTTTTGTAACCTGAATTGCTGACTGCACACAAGGTCATCTCATCTAACATCAACACCTGCCCTATCTAATGATATTGTGGCTGAATAGACAAATCCCAGCAGCTATGGAACCATGGTCCAAAATCAAAAAAAGAGTGGAGGTTATTATATATAAATGCAGCTACTGTATATAATAGGATGTTCGAAAAGCACATAAGGTCCGATGGTCATGGGTCCACCAATACTCAGCTGCAGAAATACTATTAGGATCAGCAGTCTTAAAATTTTACAACTACAGAAAAAATCTTTTCCTCATTCTTGAAATATATGAAATGTTTCATATTTGCTAACTTCTTACTGAATACACCCATATGGCATTTACTAAATAAACACTTTTAACAATGCTTACTATGTTTTACTATGTTCATTACTTTCCAATTACAAGATCATTATTTTCCAATTTTTATTCGATTCTTTTAATTCCTATTTTTACCATCAATTTATTTTCTGCAAAAATAGCCTGCGAAATATCAGTGGTCATCTTGGCCTCCTCCTCATTCTGCCAATTCAGACCTTCTGGGGGTGTGAAATTATGTTAGTCCCTGAGAAAAAACAGTGTGTCATTTTTAGGAGAAATAACTTTTTAGATCAAAGGACACAAAAGGGATGCTTATCACGATGTCTGCTAATAAAGAGAACAATACGGTACTGCTTCGGGCTGAAAGGAAAAGAAGATAGCATTTACATCTTCAGTGACTCCTTTCTGAATAAAACAGAATGGTCAGACGAGAATACATGTGGATAATCAACACATTTGTTCTGAACACAGTATTGTATTTTTGACTTAGTAAAGCCGTGTCACTAATGGAGACTTGAGTGCAAAACAATGACAACTGCAGTTCTGACAATTGCAGTTCTAAAGCTACCGAGCAATTGTAATGCTATGCCATCATAGCAAAGCTGTTTGTATGAATTGCAGTCTAAAGCTATCTTCATGGTTTCTGAGTGGTACCATCCATAGTAATCGCATGTGTCTTTAGGCTGTTAATGTGGGGGGCCATCCTCAGCAGCAGAATCAGAGCATCAAGATGGATCAAGCATGTCTGGAAAACAGAATAGATCAGGATCACGAGTATCTTAGGACTGATGTGTAGAAAAAGAATGAGGAGGGTAGAGAAAGATACAGACAGACAGACAGACAGACAGACAGACAGACAGATAGACAGACAGATAGATAGATAGATAGATAGATAGATAGATAGATAGATAGATAGATAGATAGATAGATAGATAGATAGATAGATAGATAGATAGATAGAGAAGTGCAAATACTTTATATTAGCTATGCTTATTTTCATATAATGGTAAAATATAATGAATGTCCAATGTGCAAGCAGGGACTCCAACAAGACTAAGCATAACTAAAATGGAACTCCAGATGGTAATACAGACATGAGGACACACCCTGGGGTGTATAGCATCCAGTCACTCTACCATCAACAAACTTGACTTGTCTGGGAATCCTCCAAATCTACTCCTATACCTATTTACAAATAGCTTGAATTAACAAATATTCTTAGATTCATAATACTTTAACACTGTGTCTGATTTCCAAACAGAAATTAAAAGGCGATTCCATAACTGTTGGGCTTTGTAAGAAAATGATTTGCCCCTGTTATAGCCTTTACTATTCAAAATACTAATAAAGACCCACCACCTTTTGATTTATGTCGGCATGGTGGATAATAAGTTCATTCGGTACTGAACTGTAAGACCATTCAATAAGACCACTGGATTACTTTATAGGCCAATGGAAGTATTTTATAAACTATTAATTAATCTGTTCAAATATGACTGGGAGCCAATGCCATCTGGATAAGGAAGTTGTTGGGATTATATATTCTGGTTCTAGAAAAGATTCTTGCTGCTCCGTTCTGGACTTACTTATGCGCTTATTTAACAATTAAACTATATGTATCCACCATAATAAGTGGGTTCTATTATATTGTGAGTGACTTCTAAATTTACATTTATGTCATTTGGTAGACACCATTATCCACTAAAGCTGTGTTGTTAAGGGCCTTGCTCAGGAGTGGTACCTTGATGAAACTTTCAGATCCAATGTCCAATGCCTTAACAATTAAGTTACCAGCCTTTAGCTAGCTACCTCACCTTTAGCTATTAAGTCTAAAGAAAAAAAAATATATGTTGCGGTTAAAGAGTCTTCTTGATTATAAAAATGAATGTTGAATTGTTCCCTGTTGACCTGTAAAAAAAAAAAAGATGTAGTTATGTTCTGTTTGGTTTATAAAATGTTAGTTCATAAACAGTTTGCTGGGAAACACCTGAAGCATATAAATAGTTGCCATTTATGCTTCTTCCTTGACCAATTAGACATGGATTGTGTAAGGGGCTAGCCTTATTTAATATTTTGATATATGAGAGGTTATTTGAAAAACAGACGGGTAAACACTGAATAATACTTCACACTTTACCAAGAAAGAGTTTGAACACACAGATTAATTAAACAGCAAACTTAAAAGCGGACCAAGTAATTAAACATGAGGAAGACAACTAATGACAGGAGAAGGGTAAAGAAATGAATCGAAACAAAAGCACTAAACCGAAACAAAAGCACTACAAACAAACACACTGGGCAATACAAACAAACAAACAACAACATGGATATGTGTGCCATAGTGCTACAGGCTGAGCATTTCAGCGTGCAGCTCTCAGCACAAAGGGGGAAATTCTTGACAGATCCTCCCCAGGGCATTGCTCCTGCAGTATGTTCAAACACTCTGGCCTGGTGGTCCAATCCCCCTGAGTAAAATGACCACGCAAAACCTAAGGCTTCGATGTAATTGTCTGATGTTGTTTTTTTTACAGAAGGACAGGAAGCAGGTGGTGGGTATTTACTGGGATCTGATGGTAGAGCTCGGACAAACTCAGGTTAGAACTGGGACAGGTCTGCCATGGTCAGGCTATGCTATCTGTTTTAGGTCAAAACTGCAGCTTTTGTGGGATGTCCCCAGTCTGCAGTGGTCAGTATCTTTCGAAAGTGCTTCAAGAAAGGAACAATGGTGAACCGGCAACAGGGTCACGGGCGGCCGAGGCTCATTGATGCATGTGGGGAGTGAATACTGGCCCATGTGGTGCGATCCAACAGACGAGCTCCTGTAGCTCAAACTGCTAAAGAAGTTCATGCTGTTGATGCTCGAAGGGTCAGGACTGTTTTGCTAACAAAAAAGGGGAACAACACAATATTATTATAATTATAAGTTATGCATATTTAAAGTAGCAACCAACCTGTGAAAAAAGGCCAGACTTGTAAATAAGTCCAATGACGTAATCATTTTGTCAACTAGCACCAGTTTGGTTCTGTATTACTATTAGAAAGGCAGTTGCCTATCAGGTGCCACACAGCTTCATTAATAACAAAGTTTAAAGTAAAATGTATATGTGTAGTGCTTTTAACAACAGACATGTCACAAAGCAGCTGTAAAGCCCATGTCTTGCTGTGAATTTCTTTTGAGTATTGTAAAGTGAACTGTGGCAAGGAAAAAACATCTTGAAAGTGGATAAAAAAAATTTGAGTGGAACTAGAACAAAAAAAAGTACATCCTTATCTGTATGAAACACTTGGCGGGATGCAGATAATTACAGGCAACAATCATACTGGATGGGTTAGGGTTGTTCTTACCACCTCTTTTAAGCCAGTAAAATTATGGTCTACAAGCAAAGGGCCTGGAAGGGCTTTAATTATTTCCACTAATACACTTAAATATGTAGTAGAGTGGTGGGTCCCTTGTTTGGTGTTGCTGTGCATACATGGAGTTGAACAATGTTACTCTTGTAAAACAATATTAACAAACAAAAAAAATGCTAATATCCAAATCAATAGACATGTGAAATATTGAGGGGAAAATTACAATATTTTGAATATGTTTAATCCAATTAAGTAAAAGGTATGTGAGTTTGATTTGTTCAGTGTGGCTAAGACACAAGAAGGCAAAATATTACAGTGTATCTTGTATTAAATGACTCAATTCAAACAGAATGTCTCCAGAATAAGATATTTGATATTAAGCATTTAGTTGAATGTACAGTGGAACCCGGTTATGTTGATGTCCTAGGGGGTCGCCAAAAAGCATCGAGGTAACCGATGATCGAGATAAACGAAAATCAAAATGGCGGCAATATATTAACGTGCTTGAAATTTCTTTATGTACATGATGTGCGTTAATAAATGAGGATGTGCATGCACGTGTTTTTGAAGGGTTTTTTTACACAACAGCGTTGCCGCGATTTGTTTGATGAAGGCATGCTATAAAAATACATACAGTACATGTTTATCTGTCAGGAATCCACCTTCACGCCCCCTTCGGCCCCCTTCAGCGTGTCAGGTGCTTTCTCGGCCGCTTTCTCACATATAGTGCTCCTTTATCATCATCACCAGCTCCTATTTAAACTTCCACTCTCTCACTGTCCGTTATTGTTGGTATATGTTGGTTCACGGCGGTCGTTGTTATCGCGCATGCGTATCCCGGTACGTGCCTTCCCACCGGCACTCTCTCAACGGCTGCGCTTTTCTTTGAACTTTGACACTTTAACCTGCTTTGCTGATCCTTTGGATTAGAAACATAAAAAAACTATTTGAATTAATGCAGGATACTAATGAGATTAAGGTTGGGGTTCTGGCTCAAGAACTCAACAATGGCAAACTGGTGGTGTTGGGATTTGAACCCATACATTTTATTCTTTAGCCCCTATGAATTAACATCTAAAACTTCTCATATAGAGCAACTGCTTGGATTGAAATGTCATTTACCAAAATGTTTTTAACATTTCAGTCAAATGAGCAAATTTACTGAATCATGTGCCATTTTAATCTATGTAGAATATTTGAGCACTTTACTGTAAATATATTTAAAAAATTGTTTGCAGTACTTTATGGGCAAGTGTATTACATTTAATAACTATATAAAATGATTACCATCAATTCTTTAAAGTGTAGATGAATTATTCATATAAACTTTCACTACCATTCATCATTTATTATATATCAATTAAACATAATTAAGGCCATAATAAAACATTTTGCCAACAAATCTATCTAACAATGTATAATTTAAAGAGTTTCATTTTAAAAAGAAGTGCCTTTTCAAACATCCGAAAGGCACATGCCCATTTCTTTTGTTTATATGCATCAAACTAGGTAATTTAACACTATAAAGATTTACTTTGAACAAAACGCACATATGTTACACTTTAATTTAATTGAAAAATGCTTGGAAGAAAAAGCACTTACGCTTGTCATGTACTTTAGTGTACAGATAAATTCTTTCTTTGGATATCACACTGGGTCAGCCATGTTACAGCACCCCTAGAGCACAGAGGGTTAAGGGCCTTGCTCAAGAGCCCCAAGAGTGGCAGCTTGGCAATACCAAGGCTTAAAACCCTGACCTGGGACAGATGAGACTAAATTGGAGATGTTTGGCCACAATGCACAGCAGAAACTTTGGGTTTCCCCTGGTTCCTCTCAAGGTTTCTTCTGATTCTTTGGTGATTATTTGGGCTTGTTTTGCAACTACAGGACCTGGACATCTTGCAGTCATTGAGCCATGAACTCCTTTGTATACCAAAGTATTTTAGAGTCAAATGTGAGGCTCATCTGTCGACAGCTAAAACTTGACCGATATTGTGTCGTGCAACAGGACAATGATTTGAAGCACAATGAACTGAAGCAACTTTGTAAAAAAGAGTGAGCCTTCTACAAGCTAGTAAATCATTAGATGTACTTTTTCATACGTGGTTTTCTTCTTGCTTATTGTAAATGTAAATCATGACAATGTAACATGGCACGTGTTGTTCATTTAACGTTGTATTTACCTCATTTTGAGTCATGATACTGATGATTTTAATTTTGTCCTAATATGTAAAAAAGTGGAATTAAAAGAGGATGTACTTTCTTTTTCACATGATTGTATACCTAGACTTTTGAATGCAATATTATGCCCTGTTTTGTTTCAAGCTATAAAAAATGGTGTCATAAACGGGATATCAAATGCACAAAAGAAAAAAATACAAAAAATAAAGCAAAATGTAATTGAACTGAATTATATGAAAAATTATATTTACTAAAAAAAATAAAATTACAGGCCACACATAAGTGGAAAATGAAAATCGAGACATTAACATTGGGTTAATTTGAATGTTTCAGTTGAAATGACAAGCATAATCATGGTTATTTTAAATGAGGACAGTATGAGTGCATACTTCTCATATAAGACTGTAGAAAGGACATTACTCATAATCACACACTCCGGTGCTCATGTTAGTTCTCACTCTCTGGGGTTTTGCATTCTTTTTAGATTTATAATCACATCCTTGATATCACCCAAATGAGGATGGGTTCCCCTTTTGAGTCTGGACTCAAGTTTTCTTTCCCATTCATCTAAGGGAGATTTTTCCTTGCCACAGTCGCCTCAGGCTGCTCATCAGGGATAAACACACATAATTCACTTTAATTAGCTTCTGTAAAGCTGCTTTGAGACAATGTCCATTGTGAAAAGTGCTATAGAAATGAACTTTTCCAATTAGTTTTGTATCAGATTATGTATGTACATATGTGTACTTTATACACCTATATAAGGGAAATATTCCCGGGCTCAAAGGAATACTAGCCCATCATACTGCTCAAAGCACTTTGTCAGAGTGTGATTAATCACTACATGCCATCATTTAGGATTCAGTCTCCCTGTAGTCACGATATGATCTTAATCAATAACCTTGGTTCAGGTAGCTGACTTTACTGTGGTCTTAGGAGAGCAGCGTTTGGCCAGCTGGAAGCTGTCCACTGTCCTAGATCCTGGGAATGGGGCAACACACCTGCTGAGATTCACCTCCTGTCCTTGGGTTTCTGGACCTCCAGACCTCTTTGTTACACAATGCTTAAAATTGCATTTTGTTTTAGCATGCTACAGTAGCAGCCTAAAAAACAACCTAACCTAAATATATGTGAGTTCATATGTGAGACAAATCTGTGTTAAAAATGGTAAAATAGATTAAACATGCAACTTGTTTATTTCTTTTGTACGGCTTTGGGACACCTCTAATAGGTTGCTGCATCTGATTGTCGCAAAGCCACATTTTAAATTGAAGAAGAAGAGAAAAATTGACATATTCACACTATGAGCTTACAAATGTGTGAAGAAGAAGACACTGCTCTGTCTTTATAAATACCTGAGTATGTTCTATTAGCATTTCTGTGCTCATGTATCCTTGGAAACAGCACAGACAAATGTCTAATAAAACGACATCCATGTGTTACAAGTTTCAATGGTGCACTTTTTTGGTCATGATTGTCGCTTTGTATCGTTTGAATGTAATGTAATTTTAACAGGTGCTTTTATTTTTGCATAGAGCCTGAAACACACTTACTACAAAATATTTCAATTCAAACCTGGCATAACTGAGTCCAGGTCCTGTGTTATCTAATAGTTAAAAAAAGTTATTTAATAAAAAGGCATAGTTGTTTAGCTAATGAAAACACATGAACTAAACAATATGGACTACTAAGATTGCAGCCCAGTAAAGATTGAACATGCTACATGCTAACATGCTAACCCTAACCTTAGCTACAAAGTCAATTTAACAGCAGGTTTCATGATGACAGCTATATCAGTATAGCACAGTCCTGTTTCGTTATTTGGTTAACAGACTACAAACTCTTTATAAAGCTCTGTGAATAGCTCTTACAGAGCTGATGTATGCCGTGGGTCACATACATTTTTATATGGTGCAATCGGTTCCAATGAGCTGCAGTCCAGATGTAATTGCATGCTGTTGAAGTACGGAATGGAAGCCATGTTGGTTTCTTTCACACGAAATAATTCTCCACTGTTTCCTGCTCCAAAACAAGTCCAAACCATTAAGCTTCCACCTCCATGTTTGACTGTGGGTGTGAGGCAGTCTGCTTACATCTTCCCTTATGTTCTCTATCTTACACAAGATCTTCTGTTAGAACCAAAAATGTCACATTTGGACGCACCTATCCACAAATAATTTCTCAAAAAATGTACATTGTGAGTTTGTTGCATATAAATAAAAGCAGCAGGCACAAGTCTCAAAAACCAACCAAACAAACAAATAACCAATACAAAAGAGAAACAAAATGGTGTCTTATTAGAATCTTATTAGACATTTATGCCAATGGCATAAAATATGGTGTTAAATAAAAGTGAGCTTTGCCTAACAGATTAAGTAGTTTGTCAGAAAATCCACTTCTCGATTATCCCCATGTCGAGCTTGGCCTGGAGCTCCTCCTGAAGCAGCCGTTCATGTGTAAGGTACATGGTTGATGGCACGATCAGTGGAAATCGCTTCCCTAAGAAACTCTCCATGACCTCTTACATAAGTTTTAAAAAAACAGAAAAACATTCTGGCTTGCAAACTTTACAACCTCTGGGTATGATTGGTACTACTTCCTCTATTTGTGAAAATACTTCTGACCCCTATGACCTAAAATGCCCCCTAGCACTAAGCACTAACATTAAGCACATGAGCTCCTGGTAAAAACGTAAAAATTTAAGTGTCCCGTATTATACATTTGTGATTGCTGTTTCTGAATCTAGGATTTTTTCTTGTGTTAGTTGACTTCAACTAGATCCAACACATTCTGTATTCCATACTTCCTTTGTCAAGATCCCTCTTTTGCAGGCAACATATATACCTTGGAAATCTCAATTAATTAATTAATTAATTAATTAATGCAAGCCCAACAAAGCTAGTTAAAGTGGCCATTAGTGATGTAAGATTTAGTAATTTGGTGCATCGGCATAAAAGATAATGCGATGCATGAATTTAAAAAGTGTGCACTGGATACAAGTTGGCATATGCTTCACGATGCATCATTTTTTGTGACATTTGCTTCGGTAAAATATTTATTTTATTCATATATAATTATGAGTAGATGCGCTATGCTTTTATTACCGTATTTTCCAGACTATAAGCCGCTACTTTTTTCCCACACTTTGAACCCCACGGCTTAAACAATGAAGCGGCTAATATATGGATTTTTCCTGGGTTTTTCCTGATTTCACAAACTTCAAGCCAAAAAACTGAACCCCATAACATTAGACTAATGAAATTGCGGAACGGGTTCAGGTGAACCAATGTAACTCTTTATATTAAATCAGATGTGCTCCCACTGAATCTGTTCTGAGCTGCACAGCATCGGGAAAAAAGCTTCACTGATGGTGATTTTTAAACACACGATGATGCCAAAAGAAATTGTTGTGAAAGGAAGGAGGAAGACAGTGAACAATGATTTTCTTGGTAGGCTACTGTTTAGATACAAGCCGTGTAACAGACACTGTCTTTCATTAAAGCCTGTGTAAAGTTCATTAGATTCAGTGTAGCTTATAGACAGGTGCGGCTTATTTATTTTCAAAATAAAAATCTTTGTAAAATTCAGTGAGTGCGGCTTATATTTGGGTGCGCTTAATAGTCCAGAAATTACGGTATTTAGAAATAAGAAATAAATATACAGATAATTTTTCCTCACTAAACTGTTTCTCGAGCGCGTTCTCTCAGCACCACTGCTGCTACGTGATTATGACGTATCACAACACTACGAAGACCGAGGCGTGTCCTGAGAGTCACATAGAATACAGATTAACATGGCGAAGGTAGAACTACATCTTCCTGGTGACAGAACAAGAAAATAACTTTTTTATAATCTTTTTGTAACTTTTTGGACTACAAATTCCTGTGATCCGCATATATAATTTAGCATGTTTTACAATGAAAACCCTTCCTAACGCAACCCTCTTTATTTATCCAGGCTTGGGACCAGCACTAAGAGTGCACTGACTTGTGCAACCCTAATGGCTGGGCTTGGATGATCAACTGTGGCGACCCCTAACAGGTGCAGCCAAAATTCGAAGAAGGACTACAAAGGCATGTTTGTGCGAGGGCCATGCGTAGAAGTCAGGAAGCATTTAAGTAAATTGATGATTTGCTGTCTGTCTGAACCAAATAAATGAACTTTCTGTACCACATTGAACTGCACAGCATAATTTTTTCCATTGCATCGTATTGCATTGTATAGCAAATCAAGATCGGATAGCACTGCAACGTAATACAGGTGAATCGAATCCCATCGGTAACTGCTTCATGTGTATCTTTAATGTATCGTATCATTGGCTATGCATCTAGATGCTAATCCTATAGGCAACAGTTATAGAGATGCACATCCCTACAGCACATCAATCACATTGTTGCTGGGTGCGGAATGCGAGCCTGTTAGTGCCTGATCAGTGGGTCATTGAAGCACAGTACCAGGGCAAACAGGCCGCACATTATTCTTAATGATAGAACCAAGACATAGCGATCCCTGATAATATTCTGGTAAGAGAGGTAGTAAAAGTAGGCAAATAGAAGAGCTTTTAGAAGATCCCAAGCAAGTGAATACTTGGGCTTGTGTAATTATGATTATAGTCAGAACCCTAGTAATTGCTTGAGCAAGTCTTAAATTTTTTATTGCAAAGTATTGCAGATTATTACACAGACACACATGTATACCATTTTTCTTCATTTGCATTAACCACGTAAACCATCACGATTTAAAAAATGATCAAGGCCTTACCCTAAAGTGGCTCTATTTGATATGCCTAATGTTCCTTTTCAGCACTGAGGTGACATGTTTATAGGAATAGGATATCATACACTTAGAAAGTGGAAAGTGGCATGCTGTATCTCTGCACCTTGACACAAGGCACCTCTTTACGAACTGAACCGTCCCGGAGTGTGTATGGAAATGATTGGTCCTTTGTGCTCGGAAATCACGAAGCATCAGATTTGCTACAGTTGACTATTATCTCTGATTGCATGGTACAGCTTGTCAAGCATTTATGTGCTAATAAATAATGTTAATATTATACAAGAAGAAGAAGAAGCAATCCACCAAACAGAACAAAAATCAAAGAAGTCGGGTAGCTGGCCTGTCGGTATCCTTAAACTGTTTCAGTTGCTTCTATCATTTTACAGATAAGGAGTGATTTTTTTTTCACACATCATCAACTCTAGGCCTCAAGACTTGCTAGATATTGTTCTTGCCAAAGAGTTCTTCAGCATTTTTAGATAAATGTGCCCTCTAGGTCATAAGACTGCGACTTACATCATAATGATATTTATGCCGGAAATGTTATTTATGCTGGAATGTTAGTCATATTCAGTGACAGCTTTCCAATTATGCAAATAACCTGCATGGGTGGCACGATGGTGCAGTGTTGCCATGCAGCTCCAGGGTCTCCAGTTCAAACCTGAGCTCCCACTGTCCAAAAATGTGCCTGTAGCTAAATCGGTTATGCTAATGTGTATGTGAATGTTTGAACATGTGTCTGTTTGGTGCGCTCCAATAAACCACCATCCCATCTCAGGTGAATTCTTCCATCATGCACACATTTTTCTCAGCATAGGTTCCCATCCATGGCAGTCCTGCTCTGGGCAGGATTATATGGCTTTGGAAAGTCAACAAAGAAAGCAAGCTGGATGTAGTTCACACCTCTAAGGTTACCACAATATTCTCAAGGTACGGGTCTCTGTGACAGGGAGTTTCAGTGTGTGTGTTAGAGATGTGCATCTTCATAACTAAGGCCAATGCGATTTGCATCTCTATGCATAGCCAAAGATATGATACATCAGCGCTACATAGGAAGCATCTACCAATGCGACACGATTCTCCCATTACGGTGCAGTGCAATCCAATTTCAATTTGATTCAACACAATATGATGCAATAGAAAAAATATGATGCTTTGCAATTCGATATGGTACAGATAGTTTACTTTAATTTCTTTGGTTCAGACAGACAGCAAATGAAAATTTTCTTGATAACCCTCACGCTTTTGTAGCCCTTCTTCTTATGCAAAAAAAGAAAAAAAACAGATTCAATAAAACCAGACATTCTTTTCATGCATGCTCGGGACACGCCTCCGGTCTCCGTAGTGTTATGATACGCCATATTCACGTAGCAGCATTGGGTCGCTCGAGAAACAGTTTAGCGGAAAATAAAAAAATATAAATAAATAATTATAAATTAAAAAAATGTCTACATGGAGAATATTGGTCACAAATATTGGTCACTTTTTCTAAATAATAAAAGTATAAAACATCTATTAATAATTAAATATAAATATGCGAAAAACGATTACAAATACATGATACAAATTGTATCGGATGCACAATTTTTTTAATCACTTGGTGTTGATATTGAGAGAGAGAGAGAGAGAGAGAGAGAGAGAGAGAGAAAAGAAATAGATTTTTGAGAAGACATTGCTGTGCACATGGAGAGGATGTGAAGTCATTTTACTTGACATTTCTGTAATTAAGGCATTTCTTCCTTTCATTTTCAAAGGAGCAACAAAATTATAAATGCAGCTAAGAACTCGAACGCAGCCTAAAAGAAAAACAAAACCAGGAAGTAAAACAGATCTCTAGGACACAATACCATGTTACGAGGACATGTGGGAGAGGTAAGAAATGTAAAGAGAAGAAATTACAGACACAGGCTTTACATCGCAGGCATCTAAATCCAGAGCCTCTGAAGGTTGATCCTTGTTAAGGATCTTAAGGAACACAGTGTTCATGGAGTCATAGTCTGGATATAGCACAGACAGGCAGTTATTTTATTCAGGATCCAGACTTCCCACAGTGCATTTCTGTGCTATTAAGGCCTGTAGGAACACTGTTTCCTTTTACAAGCTTTCTTTTCATTAAAGGGGAAAAAAGTGCTTAATCTTTCTTACATTATGGGGGTTATCTCAGACTGATTTAAATAAATAAAATTGCTTTGATAACACACCAATAAAAGAGTCCCTCTCTCTAAGCTTAGAGAGTGTGTTTGCAATAAACTTAAATGAAAAGCAGACTTTTTCCATTAAATCCATGAACGGTGCCTGCATTTAACTGATAAGAGACTTGACACGATGCATATCGAAAGAATGTTTGAGGCAGTTGGATCAATAAAAAGCGGCTGTTCGGTGTAGTTTACAGCGATGAACCAACTGAGCAAGTAGGATCAGTGTGACCACTGTGTTTATGTGGATGTGATCGCGTTAGAACCAGCGAGAGGTTATTTTTTTCCTGGAGTGCTGTTGCTCCTTATGTTCCATTGGTGCAGTAGTCCATAAAATGACATACAGTAGTTCTGACCTTATTTTTACAAGTGTAAATTATTATAGGTGCCACAGTTTGTTTATTGCATTTTGCAAACCTTATCTATTAATACAGTGGAACCCGGTTATGTCGATGTCCTAGGGGGTCACCAAAAAGCATCGAGATAACCGATGATCGAGATAAACGAAAATCAATATGGCGGCAAATATATTAACGTGCTTGAAATTTCTTTATGTACATGATGTGCGTTAATAAATGAGAATGTGCATGCACGTGTTTTTGAAGGTTTTTTTACACAACAGCGTTGCCATGATTTGTTTGATGAAGGCATGCTATAAAAATACATACAGTACATGTTTATCTGTCAGGAATCCACCTGCCACGCCCCCTTCGGCCCCCTTCAGCGTGTCAGGTGCTTTCTCGGCCGCTTTCTCTGAAGCTCCGCTTCAATCGCGCACATATGGTGCTCGTTTATCATCATCACCAGCTCCTATTTAAACTTCCACACTCTCACTGTCCGTTATTGTTGGTATATGTTGGTTCACGGCGGTTGTTGTTATCGCTCATGTGTATCCCGGTACGTGCCTTCCCACTGACACTCTCTCAACGGCTGCTCTTTTCTTCCCAAAGCGCACCGCGGATTCCCCCCGATCCTGCCGGGGTGTTCATTCTATGCTTTTGCTGCTCATCCCACTTTCCGCGCCGCCAAGCGCGGCTTTCGCCTCCCGTTCATCGCATAACATTTAACAACAAAAGGCATATGTGCACTAACTAACAGCAGAGATTCACCAGTATACAATACACACACCTGTAGCAGCTGTAAACCTTGATTTTTCCGCCACTTCCGCGAGTTCTTCTGTGGCTGCACCGAGATAACCGACGTTAAATGGCAAATTTTTCCCCCCTTGTGCTCGAGATATCAGGGTTCGGCGACATAAAAAACATACCGATAAAAAATGCTAAGACAAAGCGAGAATTTGGCGGTTCCACTTCAAAAACGTCGACTTAATAGGGTTGTCGAGATAACCGAGGGCGAGATAACCGGGTTCTACTGTAGTTTGTTAAGCTCCACCTGTATTAAGTGCATTCAGATGTTAAATCTTTGATTGCCTCAATGAAACACACATTTAGATTTACGGCATTTGGCAGACGCTCTTATCCAGAGCAACTTACAACTGAGCAGTTGAGGGGTTAAGGGCCTTGCTCAAGGGCCCACCAATGGTAGCTTGGATTTGGTGGATTTGAACATGTGACCTTTTGATCCATTTCAATGCTTTAACCACTGAGCTACCACATTCTATATAAATATATAAATTAAACATTAGGACAATGTTGGAGAAGCATCCTGTCAAATTGTGTAATTCCTTTTGAAAGTACAATAATTAACAATCGGCTCAGTTATAACCTTTAAGACTAACTTAATAGGATACGTAAGTGAAGAACACCCACTGAAAAAAATATATATAAAAGGCAGTGAGTAACCAAAATCTAAAAATAACAACATTAAGGGAAAACAGAAAAACAAGGGAGAGAGAAAATACAAAAAGAAAACCTTTCCTCTGTGAGCAAAGCAGCATGTCACAGCTTACTGTGTCCCTTCAGCTTAATAGTGTGCCTCCTCTTACCCTCTGGACCTGCCTGAGAATAGACCATCATCCTCTATCCTCCTGTTTTTTTCATTTTAGAGTGATTTGAAGATTCATATCTTTTTGCTGCAGATAATCTCACCTGGTCTCCCTAGAAACTAGCAGTTACTTCTTGCTGCAGTGATTATGCCAATACTCGTTATTCGCAATATTGTAATTCTCGGAATCCTGTATTATTTCAATGCATTCGGTCCTTATTTTTATTTCATCCTATAAAACAGGATTTCCTTTTTGATTGTGGTATCTTCAGCTTCTTGGTGAGTTGTTTTATGGTTGCCGCTGGCATATTCATTGAAGCTGCTTTATCACAATGCCCGACATTTAAGATTTCCACACAAACAAAATTGAATTGAACTAAAATATTAATGGGTTTGCACAGTTTTTGAGAATAAAAAATCCTTACTTGTCAATTCACTGAGGGATAACGTTTGGTGACTGCGCTTCAATCCTGGTTGGTGAAGACAATCACTGTTATGATAAACATAGACGCCTAGATTAACAGCAATATTTATATTGCAAGCATTTCCTTGCAGCAGCTCCATTAGGCCTCGTCCATCTTTATAATGTGGAAGTATAGTCTGTTTGACAGAGAATTTCCTCTGTGTGACTTTGATGAAGCTTTGGTCTGTTTGAACAGCGCCCACTCAGTTCCCCCACAGTCTGTTTGTTGAAAGAAGTCATGAGCTTCATTGTTCAAATCAGGGTTTTTTAAATTGTTCAATTCTGTGCATCCAGCATGTGGGTTGACAGCTTCAAATTCAGTATGGATTAAAGTATTCTCGCCTATTTAATGTAACAATAGACAAACCCTATAAAGTACTATAAATAGAAAAGAGTCAAATAAATGTGTTATCGTTTAGATTCTGTAGCTTTTAGTTTTGTATCATGGTCACCTCTAAAAGAGTATTTTGAACCAGTTGCACAAAAGAAATCGCAAAACTTTGCTACAATGGGACCTCTCAAAGGGTGGGATGTATTGGATAGCATCTGAAAAGTTTTGTTTTGGAAATTGATTGTTTTGGAAAAGCAGGAAAAATAAACAGGCAAAAGAACTTTTACAAGGGCTGAAGTGAGCTGGACAAATCTTTGTTCTTGCCCATTTTTTCTGCTTTCAATGCACTTTGAGAGCTGACTGCTCATTTACTGCCTCATATATCCAAATTAGGCAGTAAGTCAGTTTTTGAAGATTTTGGAAGCAGAATAAACGGGCAAGAATAAAGACGGAGACTTTGACAACGGACATTGTGTGATGCACCCACAGATGAAGGAAGCAGCTTAGAGTTGGCAAAGTAATCAGCATTAAACAGCAATTTCAACAACAGTATCACTGTATGAAAATCTCCGGGTAAATATAATTATTTTTTAAATAAAAAATAAGGGTGGCTTTGTCATGCTTACATCACTATTGCATAACCTACAATAATGCATGCATTGACATTTAAGATGAAAAATTAAATATTCATGTACTCCCATCTGCTTTCGTAATGGATTATATTTTACTGTAATTCATGAGCAATTTGTGCCTCATTCAAATGCGTGTACAGGATATGCATATGCATATACATACATATGCATGGGGTAAAAGAAAAAAAAAAGAAATGATTGTCTTCACATGGTGTTGGGGCATCAGGGAGGTGGCAGCTTAGGTTATTGGTATTTGGCTTTGGATGTGAAAGCCCTGAGCTCAAATCCCTGCCACACCAAAATGCCACTTCTGGGCCCCTGACCAAGGCCCTCAACCCCATAGTTGCTAAGTTTTATAAATAAGATGAATATACATAGCTCTGGATAAGGGCCTCTGCTAAATGCCATAATTGTGAATGTACAGCATGAGCCACCAGAACAGCTTTAGTCACTTTGGGATCGATTTTACAAGATGTTGGAAAAATTTAATGGCATTTTTCTGAAGATATTCTCTCAGTTTGGTGTTTTTAGTTTCCCCTGATGATGCCAAAGACCATATCATATCATTTAAGACTTACCAATGTGCTCATGGTGAGCCGCTTGCAAATGAATACAAATATTCTATCAGGAAATCTTTTCTCATCAAGGTAATCAGTGAAAAGAAATTGGTATTCATTGGCTGTGACTCTTTCTTTCTAAGCGAATAATCAGACCCATGACATGTCAGGAAAATGAGGACACAACATAACAGTTTTTTTGTAACCTGTCTATGTATTCCCATAGTGATCTCTGCTTTCATTTGTGTCTTTCTTTCCGCTTCTTTTTGTGCCTGCTGACTTCAGTGGTTTCTGGGCAGCTCTAAGCATTACGATTGATCGCCCATTATAAATTTTCTATTCCGTTTTAACTGTACAAAGTTGCTTTACTAATTCCATGGTGCAGATTGGCAGCAATAAGCAGGCAGGTAGAATATAGGATTTGCTCCTGATTCCACTCAACCAGGGGCATGCAAATGTGAATGGAGCCGGCAAAGAGCCCAAAGCTAAGACCTGAATAGATATGGAACCTGGAAATTTTGTCGGTCTAGGCAGTTTAAAATGCACAACATTGCATTGCAAACTATGGAACCATCCAGAGCTATGCATGGAGACAATTACAATTACTCCAGTAGTCCTATCTTTTCTAACAATTATTTTAGTTCATTTTTTAGTTTTTATTACCCTAATTTGGTCCAATCGACAAAAATAAAACAGATCATAATTATTGTAAAACATGCTAACATTTCTATTTTCATTCGAATGCAATATTTAAGTCTGTGTCAGTGTGTCCAAACGACATTATTTCGAAATTTTAGTGCACTGGGAAATATCAAAAGCATAGCACTCACATATACATTTTCTGACAATTTAGTTTCCTTCAAAGCAACAGCACACGGGAGAATAAACCTAAAAAAAAATTAAAGTATTATTTTAATGATATCCATTTTATTGTAATACAGTAAATGATCATGAAGATTAATTACTTGCAATATTGCACAATAATAATGGTCTTAAATCCAAGAGAGAATCATCAACCCAGATCTTTCCTGTGTTTCTTGGAACATTGCTTAAAGTGCGCCGTTACTGTAAGTCTGAGGTCTGCCTACCGATTGCAGCACTGGCACTGTGTGCGCATAACTCAACACCGTGTCCATGTGGGACTATCCAGCAGCAGAAGTGCAGACGTTCCAAGCAGAAGTAGAGCATCAGGATGAATCATAGGAGCTAAAACAGTAGAAGTATGTCAGGATCAGGCTCCAGCATCACATCAAGCAGCAGGAGTGTACATACATTTTAAGAGAGAGAGCGAGACAGAAAGAAAGAAAGAAAGCAGCCACCTACAATGGTCTAAAAGTGTGCTAATTGATAAAAAGAGAAAGCAGGCTATGAGATTGACTAAACTGGAGATCCAGACGGCAACACAGTCATGAGGGCACCCTGGGAGTTTCACATACCACTACACCATTAGCAAACCTTGCACGAGAGAAGATGGGATGACAGAATGAAAATGTCCCATTTTACCGTACATCTTCCTGCCCATAAACCTCTCAGACCTTCACATTTCCTACAACAAACTGCTTTTTAACTCCCAGAGATTGCTCGCTTAACCTCAGCATCACTTTGCAATTTATTTTGCCCCCTTGCTGGTACAAAAATGACATACCAATTACGACTTTATAACTGTGTTTTGTTTTTAATATACAATATTATTTTTCTCTGCTGTATGATTATCTCTCTTATATAGAGATCTGCTATAAAAAATAATTTGATATATAAATGGGTTGCTGCATAAAAATGATTATTATTTTTTTTATTTTTAATAATTCATTTCTTTTAGATTTTTGAGATCCTCAATTTGTTTGACTGGTTGAAAGACAAAATCTACAACTGGCCCATTATAAAATGTCAGCATTGATAGACTAATTGTGTGCAAAAAAATAGAATTGTGCACGTGTAAATATCACAATCTTTACAGTGAGAGTCAGAGGGATTTATTAAGCATTTTAAGGGGTAAACTACAGAAGTCTTAAGAGGTCATGCATTATAATATTTTTTTCTTTCTTTCTTGTTTTTTTATGATCTCAACATAAAGGTTGTTCTCTTGTTATCAGGACTTGATTTTCTTGTGATTTCAAACATAGCAGATGGCGTTTTCACATTATCACAACTTTTCTAATGTTAAAACCCCTTTTTCGAAAATCTCTTGTCTTGAATATTTATGGTGCACATCATGGCGTACGCAGCGGCATCGTGATCACGAGAAAACAAAAAATTATAACGCATGGCCTCTTAGGACTTCATAGGAAACAGTTTGCAAACCTCTAATATATTATCCACTTACTCTAAGTACAGCATGTGTTACATTATGTCTACAGTGTTTTATCACTATAAAGTCAAATTCCTATCATTTCTATTTGACTTGGTTTATAGAGTTCAATCAAATTAGGGATTTCGTTTGTTCGTTTTGAAAACAATATAAATACATACATAGATAAAGACAATAAAAAAGATCTATATTTTGTATTATGCATGAAAATATGCGAATTGCACTAAAATCGAACTCCATTTTACTGTACTTGCTGCTACATGGAATCAGTGCTGGGTGTCATATTTTATATTAAACGTGTCATGGCTAGTCTTTCACATTCATCAAACATCCATATCGACCTGTTACAGCTGCATCAGAGCCTCGGGTCACTTCTGCCTTATATACTGTTCTTCTTGAGGTCATCATTCTGAACATGCTAAATGGAATACTTTGGGAGCTTAGTTTTTTTTTTCCTCTCTGTCCCTGACTCTTCAATCCTCTCTACTCTGGGCAAATACGTATATATTTCCTGACTGTATATATAACATTGTTTTACGTTCAGTGCTGCGTGATCTGCTAACGCTTTATTAAATGAGATCTAAGAGAGAAAAACACAAACATGACTGTAGGTTTTAGCAAAACAAATAGGCTAATTGTCTGTCACCTTGTGTGTGTTGATAACAGAAGTGTTTGATAAGAGTCATTAATTCTCTTCAATTGATTACTGCTTGCCAAAGATATCCCAGATTTAAGCGAACCTTTTATTGGACATTTTGTACGCTTCGATTTTTTCTTTTTTTTTTCTTGAAGAATCTCTCACCACCAGATCATATGCTTAGATTTTCTCAGTCACACCAGGATTTGTTACATTTACAAAGATTGGACAAATTTTTTCACTGAAGCAAGCAGCTGAAAACTGGCCATTGGATAAATGCTGGGCATCTATTGGACATCTGCCATTGTTTGTGACCATGATGGCTCACCGGGAGCCTCGCCCAGGCACCGTGTCACACAGATTTTCAAAAAAATTGCTCCAATATGCATTTTTTAGCCAATGAGCTCCTGCTTTTGGCCGAATTTCATAATCAGTGAAAAACGATAGACAATTAAAGGTAAGTTGCATTTTTTGTGTAAAATATCTTTATATATTACACATCCAGAACAGTTTTTGTTGGCATTTCTGGATGTTCAAACCTCTGGTGTGCCTTTGATATCCAGCCCTCATATGCGTGGGCTAACAGTTTTAGTCGATACTCTAAGCAAATGCAGTGTGTTGAAGGGAAAAGCTTCAGACTCCCTGTGACGTTTAAATGCCACCAGAAAGACTTGTACTGATACAATTAACTCTCAGTCTCTCTGGATGAGACGAGAGGATGCATGACTATTAGCTATTCCGACACATTTGAATATAAGTGTGTGTGTGTGTCCAGTTAAACATGAACAAACCTAAACTGTAAAAGGACTATTTGACATCTCAGTTTGTGCATGCTGGATTGTCTTTGCATCACATTAGACCAGAATGTGAAAGACTCACTTTGCAGAACCACTTGACTAAGCTTGCAGATTCACCAGAGCATTGTAGACGCTGTTATTTTTACTCATGTGTAGCTATTTTGGGTTTCAGTTCTGTGAGCCATGTATTTGACAATGCGCATTTTGCTCCATGAGACTTTCTGCCAAATATGAGACTTGCTTCATGCCAAAAGAAAAAAAGGATAGAAATGTCTTTTTTAAAACGTTAAGATGGGAGGTCTATTGACTAAATTAATGCTCCTAAGAGAGAACGTAAAAAGGGGATCAGTCTCTGGGCATTGACCTTAACGTGTCTCTCCATTCTCCCGACAGAATCCCTCCTGTCTTAATATTATAGCGCACTAATTCTTCCCTGATCTCCTGACGAGGGCCCGAGTTCAGAGTTGGCAGCATAACGAAGCAGGCTTAGTGAGAAGCAAGTTAATTCTCCTTATCTCCAGCTCACCTCCTTCTCCCTTTTGGCTGTTGTCAGTTTTCTAGCACACACCTCAAACAGCACAGTATGCAGGCAAAATGCAAGCGGGGTATTGCAACCCAAATCCAAAGGCTCATTCTTATTTATTTGTCTGTCTAAAGGTAGAGGAAAAATAGGAATACTATAGTACATGTATATAGTTTTCAGCATTGTGCTTTTATATGTGATTAGTTTGTATTATTTCCTATAACCTTTAAAATATATATATACACCAACCAGGCATATCCTTATTACATTAAAATATTATGGATAACACTGATTGCCTCTGCATCATGGTACCTGTAAGTGGGTGGGAAATATTAGGCAGCAAGTGGAACATTTTGTCCTCAATGTTGTTTTAGATCAAATGGGCGAGTGTAAGGATTTGAGAGAGTTTGACAAATTGTGACATCTAGACGACTGGGTCACAGCATCTCCAAAACTGCAGCTCTTGTGGGATGTTCCTGGTCTGCAGTGGTCAGTATCTATGTGATCCGAGGAAGGAACGGTGGTGAACCAATGACAGGGTCGTGGGCAGTCAAGGCTCATTGATGCACATGGAGAGCGAAGGTTGGCCCGTGTGGTCCGATCCAACAGACGAGCTCCTGTAGCTCAAACTGCTGAAGAAGTTCATGCTGGTAATTCTCAACATGCCAGAACTGTTTTGGCAAAAAAAGAGGGACAGACACAATATTAGGCAGGTGGTGATGATGATATGCCTGATCGCTGGTGTTTATGTTTATTTATATTCTAATTAAATGCATTTCTTGCACTAAATTAAAGCTCATAGTAGTCTTTTTTATATTTGCATTTAAGGAATTTGGCAGACGTGCTAATACAAAGCGTCTTACAATCGAGCAGTTAAGAAGTTAAGGTCAGTGCTGAACAGTAACGAAGTAAATGTTGTTACTGTACTTAAGTATCTGTACTTTACTGAAGTATTTCCATTTGGAAAATCTCACTACATTTCAAATTCTAATTTTAAACTTTTTACTCAACTACATTTTTTGAAAATCAGTCATCCCTTTTTATTTATGAGTGGATAAAAACATAACTGGTCAAAAGCGTAGCAAGTCACACATACAGTTCAGCGTCAGTTCAACAACAAGCAGAACTTTTAGAGAGGAAGAAATGATGGAAGAAACTCCTGACTCGAACGTGCCACAACACACGTGGCCTTATTTATGTGAGTTATTTAAGAAGTTGAAAAGAGGTCCCCTGGTGGTCTAGCGGTTAGGATGCGGCGTTCTCACCGCTGCGGCCCGGGTTCAATCCCTGGTCAGGGCACCAACCCCAGCCTCTCTTAGTGCTGGTCCCAAGTCCGGATAAATGGGGAGGGTTGCATTGGGAAGGACATCCAGCATAAAAATCAAACATGCGGAGAATCCGCTGTGGTGACCCCTAATGGGAGAAGCCGAAAGAAAGGTTTTGGGCTCATGAGAATTGTAATAGAAATTAATCAGTGTTTGACTCATATCATTCTATTAATAGATTGCCGTGTTAAGAGTCTTTTCACATGAAACTGAGATGATAAAGAAAGAGATGATAAAGATGATAAAGAAAGTCTTGTGTAAGAAATCATAATAGTAACATTATAACCGTAATAAATCATAGTACTTTGGATACTTTTACTCAATTGAAAGTTTAAAGGGACACGTTTACTTTTACTGAAGTAACATTTTACTGAGTGGATCTCTACTTTTACTCAAGTACATAGTTTGCGTACTTCGTCCACCTAAGGTTCTTGCTCAAAGGCTCAGCAGTGGCTCCTTGGTAGTGCTGGGATTTGAATTTATGACCTTGTGACCTTCCAATGCCTCAACCACCGTGCTAACACCTAACTTTTTTATTCTAAGCATTTATTTTAATAAAGAAACAAAACGGTCTGCCTAAAAATTGAAAGCTTTAAATAGGAAATCAGTCATGTGTAATAAGCTCAGTATGCATTATGTCCATTTTTATGCTATTTTACATCATGCTGCAGAAGCAAACATCAGGAGATGCAGCTGGATGTGATCCAACTCATCCAATAAATCTAACCTGTAACTCTAAAACTTACAATACTGTACAACTCGAAACAACAAAGTGAACACATTTACACAGCAGGAAACACACCGACCCGTTTGTTGACTTCACCCAGGTCAGAGGAGCTCGACGAAATGTGACACCGCCCCCTTTATGTTATGCAGCGAGATGAACTTGTTCACTCTTTTGTGCCGTGTCTTCTAAGATGTGTGTGCATTTGTTGTTTCTTGGACCTGTTATGCTCACTGATTATGCTTAAGTAAAAACATTATATCATTTTCTCCTATTCATGGCATCCGGTGTCTTGTTAGGAGAAAGGATAGTAATCAGGATTGTCCAGGAGAGATTTGATTTCATGTTCTTTTTCCAGGCTTTTTTTTTTCTTATAAAAAATTTTTACAAAAAACAAGTTTTCATTGCACACAAACCATTTAAGAAAGGTTTGGGGGGGAGTAATTCAACATCTGGGTACAGAAAAAGCTTTGGCACCCTCTGGTGTTAACTTTTTTTAGTCTGATTGTATTTTTAACAGTAGAACGCAGGGGTAAATGAAGGAGACTGTGGTGAGGGGGAGAAAAATATTACTTTACATAGAGGACACCACAGTGAGCCGAATGTTGTCCTGGCAGATGGCATGATCGAGGAAATAAATAGACACGAAGTCTGAATTGCAATAGAACACGAATCCCCCCCAACAACCCACCCCCGACACCCACTCCCCACCCCGAACTGTTTGCTATTAGTCTCAATTGATTCAGTTACAAATGACATATTCAGGACATTAGAGACACTTTACATTAGCGTTGCTCCCGGGACCGAGGAGCCCACCTCAGGAGCGGAGGATATGCAGATCGACAAAAAGCTGCTACGTGGTATAAAATCGTATTGAGACTCAGAGTTGCTGCTGTGACTGCCTGCCTCCCGATGCCTTGCATCTGCTTCCCAGCTCCTGTGAGGTCATGGGTATTTGTTGAGGCTAATTATTATCTGTCAGGGCACAGCAAGACTGTGCAGACCACTGCACTGTGTCCATCCAACGGGATTGCTGTCTGCATTTAAATGGTGGCAATGCCCTCCCCCTTTTTTCTCGCTTTCTCTCTCTATCTCCCTGCTGTGCTGAGCAGCATTTGTTATTGCTATGCTGCGCCACTCCTATCTAGCGAACCATCTATACTGTGGTTACAGATCAACCACGGATCAAACTTTTTTCCCCCCAGTCTTTCAAGCACAGCATTCGTCATCCTGTAAAAGGTGGGATGTGACACAAAGCCGGCCTGATTGCTCACCTCATGTTGTGCTTTCTCAGTCGGACCTACATTTCGGATGTGTGCAATAAACCTGTTGTAAGGCGCCACAGGAAATCCAAATTTTCTTTCTGCATGAGTGTGAGTGTGTGTGTATGTGTATGTTCGAGTCTTCAGAGACCAGCTTTGGTCTAGCCTCGCCGGTCCTATGAGTGAAGAAGCAAGCGAATCTCCTGGCAATAGTGCTTAAGCTAGGTGCACCAAAGATTATCGCATTAATATCTCGGCCTATTCGTTTGGGGAAGTGTGAGCGAGTAAAATGCAATCCCAGCAGGAAAGATTTCCTCCAACACATTTACTCCAAGTAGAGAAAACTGTCCCTGGGTTTATTACCCCTAATCAGCACCATCTGCAGGGCTGCATGTGAGAACAGAAAGCATCGTCATTTAGTCAATAGACCTAGGTGGGTGTGGATCTACTCCTGCCGTGCATCTAACTAACAAAGTAAGGCGCAGAAGGCAGAAAGAATGAAAGAAGGAAAGAATGAAAGAAGGAAAGAAAGAAAGAAAGTAAGAAAGAAAGAAAGAAAGAAAGAAAGAAAGAAAGAAAGAAAGAAAGAAAGAGGAACAGTTTCGCAGCAATCACTCAATCTCAACATCTAACAAGATTACATGCTAATCATATTAATAAGAAATGAAATAGCAGTGTATGATGGTCAAATAAGATCAGACCAACGGACGCACATCAGCCTACAGCAATTCATTATAAAGGCTTTTTGCTTTTGAACCTGTACTAAAGAGCACCACATTTTCTGATATACATCTACACGGTATAAATCAGAATAAATGTGTTGTACATCAATTTTAGTCTCAGTACATCCTGAATTGTTATTAAAGCATGATATCGAAAGATCCATTGACATTACTGACTTAAGCTACATTGTTGGAAAATTAAACACCCTGGAATACATAAACCCGTGGAAGCCCTGGAGGGCACGGTAGGGGGAAGTAATCGTGTTCTAGTTCATGTTCACCTCACTGCATGCTTCAATTTCTGTTTTGCGTATCATTATAAAAGCGTTTCCACTCTCAGATGATAACATAGCGGGGGAACGAAATGTTACAATTAAAAACTCTATGAACAAACAAATGTTATTTAAAATGCATATGATATTGTGCATAGCATTTCAAGCTTTAGAATTCAAAAAGCTTTGAAGATTGAAAAAAAAAAAAAGAATAAATAAGCCCGCATTTGCTTTCCTTTAAAGCGCATATATAATAATAATAATAATAATAATAATAATAATAATAATCAAAATAATAATATCATCATCATCAAATGTCTTGTTGTTTAATTGACCATGACATCAAGTCTATTTCAACCCAAATTCAGCAGGTGGAAATGATTCTTTTTGCAGGTCACTAAAGTAACAGTTTCCTTCTGGTGTTGACTCAGATTACATTTATATTATAATTTGGTTTCACTCAGATTTCCATACAGTATCCGTGGAAGGACCATTGAGTGTGACTGACTAAAACAGTGCGAATGAAGTTTACTGTAAAAAAATACTGACTAGCAAATATCAGTGATTAGGTACTGTATTTTTTTAACTATAAGACGCTACTTTTTCCCCACGTTTTGAACCCCGTGGCTTAAACAACGTAGCGGCTTATTTATGAATTTTTCCTGGTTTTTCCCGGTTTCACAAACTTCAAGCCAAAAAACTGTACCCCATAACATTAGACCGGAACGGAAACGAAAAAACGCACCTCACCTGTGTACTGAGCTGCACGGCATCGGGAGAAAAAACGTTTTTCTTTAACGCATGACGATGCCAAAAGATGAACTCCCGAGAGAAATAGTTGTGAAAGGAAGGAGGAAGACAGTGAACAATGACTTTCTTGGTCGGCTACTGTTTAGATACAAGCCGTTGTAACGCGTTGAGTCTGGGTGAAGGGAGAGCTCGCTAACTCCAGTTACAACAGAAATCATATAAGCACAGACAGGTTTCCAAAACTCGTGCTTTTTTATTTTTCTTGGCAACAGCGTTATGGGTTAGTCAAAGAAACTTAGAAATGAGCATCAGAAAATAATAAGGACATAATCCTCAGTCTTACACACACACAGTAATACCGGGAAAATGTAGTGCCAGGCTATTCCCAAAATACCGCTCTGCTCTTAAAGGAAGCGCAACATATTTCACCTGTTACACCGTGTGTAACGTGTCTTATTAAAGCCTGTGTAAAGTACCTTAGTGTAGACACCTGCGGCTTATAGACAGGTGCAGCTTTTTTATGTTCAAAATAAAAATATTTGTCAAATTCAGTGGGTGTGGCTTATATATGGTGCGCTTAATAGTCCGGAAATTACGTTATTTACATTTAGAATTAATTTTAATACTTGCTGTGGGTACAAAGCAGTCCAGGGTTCCTTTAGACTTGCAGCATTATTCTAGTATTGTATTCACTGTCATGAAGTACACCCACCATCAACTCTATGTTTTTAAAGAGCCCCAATAACAGTTGTGTGGTCCTCAGTGACTACTATATACAAACATAACCATATTTATTTCCAAGAAGTAAAATAGCATTCAGGACCCAGATGGAAAAATATAAGTACCTAAGAATAATTATAAGCAAATATAAAACATCAGCCATGACCCAACAAGTAATTGTTACAGTGCAATTATTCACTTCAATCTACAATCTGTCTTATAATGACACAGCAAAAAAAAAATAATATTGGGATAAAGTTTGCAAATAAAAAAAAAATTATATTGGAACAAGAATTCCGACCCTTTGATGAGAAAATTGAAATTAAGCTCAGGTGCATTCTTGAGGACATCTTGTTGAGATGGGAGATAGGAGTCTGTCTGTCTGTCTGTCTGTCTGTCTGTCTGTCTGTCTGTCTATCTATCTATCTGTCTATCTATCTATCTATCTATCTATCTATCTATCTATCTATCTATCTATCTATCTATCTATCTATCTATCTATCTATCTATCTATCTATCATACTTACATTCTTGGTGTGAGAAGGGGCAAGATCCACTTTATTGCCGTCAAATCAGCACACCTTTAAGAGCTCTCAAAAAATAGTTAATCAAAAAACAATGGCACATATTATGGTCTCTCCTTAGTATTTTGCATAGTCCAATAATCTTAAGAGGCCATGCACCTTTCATTCTTTTGTATTTTTCAGTCTATACCTCCTCTTAGAATGGCCATTTACCTCTATTTTATCCTAATCTGCATAATTCCCCCCTGTCTGAAAATGTATCCTTTTTTTCAGCAATATGTCTGCTCAGATTTTACCCCCTAATTATTGCTTACCAAACAGATTTTTCTTGCATGGCAAGCACATTTTCTTTGTGTTTCTCTCCTCTGAGAATTTTCCAATTCTTCAAAAAATCTCTACATTTAACACTATTTTTATATAATCGTATCAATAAATTGCTCTACTTCCTGACTTGGAGCACTAAAGCATAGTTATTATATTTGAACCCTTCATTATATACTGATTACTGATAAATGTAACTGTAGTCAGGTTAATACTGAATAATACAATCAATAATATAATCATGGTAAGTTTATTAGCATAAGCAGCATATAATTAAAGTACTGGCATTAACCAATTTTAGCTACATTTCTTTACTGTACTGTACATGATTTAAAAAAGCACACATCTGGATATATGGGTTCTAACAGCTAAAAATGCATATTAGAGCCAAAACTAAAGCATGAGGTCAAAGAACCTGCCAGCAGAGCTCAGAGACAGGATTATGTCTCTAAAAACAAAAACTAGCCAAGATCACAGTCCTATATTATTCGTGAATTGAAGACATTTGGATCAACCAGGATACTGGTTGCCTGTCCAAACGAAGCAATCACGGCAAAAGGACCTTAGTATAAGAGGTGATCAAAACCCTGATGGTTGAGCTCCAGAGATCATTTGTGGAGATCTATCCATTTCTGCTGGTATTGATATACCCTAGGCAGGCAGAGTAGACATTCCTTCAGTCCAAATTTGAATATTGTCTGAATGTATTGTATTGTATTGTATTGTATTGTATTGTATTGTATTGTATAAGGCCATCTCCAAAGCAATTTACCATTCTACATTAATAATGGTTTATAAATCATTCTTTTGAGTGCAATAGCCTTTGGGTGCCTTGCTAATATCCCAAGAAGTGAGCGTCTGAAGTCAGCACATCTCTGGGAAGACACATTAAATGTTTATGTACATGAAAGCATAGTCTAAAAAAAAGTATGATTTTTCATGAAAGAATGGCTAGGAACATAAAATATATATATTTTTTAAACATTACAGGAACACACACATCAGAACCGCAGCAGCAGGTTTAAGGTCAACGTTTTTTTTTTTCTGGTGACCAACCTACTGATCTCCACACTATACTGTACCACTAGGACACCAATGGCTCACTGATACTTTTCTGATTCTACTGCAGTATTATTATGCAGTTCTGCTCCACTCTGAACATTCTAGATCACTCTGGACAATTATTCTGTATATAATAGTATATAATACTTCTATTTAATCATTCCATTTAATGATCCAATATAAAATTCATTGTATAACCCAGTTTATTCTAAGAAGCTATGTTTATATTTATACTTAGTGTACTTACTCATTTGCATATTCTCATGCACATTTAACACATCTTTTTTGCTGTACATTAATTCACTTAAAGGTGCATCTCAATACATTAGAATGTTATGGAAAAGTTAATTTATTTTAGTAATTCAACTCAAATTGTGAAACTTGTATATTAAATAAATGTAATCAACTTTTGGTGTTTTTGGCAGTGTGGGCAGGTGGCAAATTCTGCTGGAAATTAAATCAGCATCTTTAAAAACCTGGTCAGAAAGCATGAAGTGCTCTATTTCTTGGTAAATGGGTGCAATGACTTTGGTTTTCACAAAACACAGTGGAACAACACCAGGAGATCACATTGCACATCAAATCATTACAGACTGTGGATACACTGGACTTCAAGCAATTTGGGCTATGAGTTTCTCCACCCTTCTTCCAGACTCTAGGACCTTGGTTTCCAAATGAAATACAAAACTTGCTCCCATCTGAAAAGAGGACTTTGGACCACTGGTTCTTCTTCTCTTTAGCCCAATTAAGACGCCTCTGATGTTGTCCGTGGTTCAGGAGTGGCTTAACGAGAAGAATATGACAACTGTAGCCAAATTCCTTGACATGTCTGTGTGGTGGCTCTCGTGTGGATACCTTGACCCCAGCCTCAGTCCATTCCCTGTGAAATTCACCCAAATTCTTGAATTGGTTTTGCTTGACAAGCCTCTCAAGGCTGCGGTTGTTTCGATTGGTTTTGCATCTTTTTCTTTTACACTTTTTCCTTTCTATTAAACTTTCTGTTGACATGCTTGGATGCAGCACTCTCCCTCAATGATTGTCTTCTGGACAACTGTCAGATCAGCAGTCTTCGCCTTGATTGTGTAGTCTAGTGAGCTAAACTGAGATCATTTTGAAGCCTAAGGAAAAGGTGTTTTGAGTTGATGAGCTGATTGGCATGTCAACATATTCTAATTTGTTGAGATAGTGAATTAGTGGGTTTTTGTTAAATGTGAGCTAAAATCATCACAAGTAAAAGAACCAAAGACTTAAATTACTTCAGTCTGTGTGCATTACATTTATTTAATACACAAGTTTCACAATTTGAGTTGAATAACTGAAATAAACAAACCTTTCCACGACATTCTAATTTATTGAGATGCGCCTGTATATATTACATGCTGTACATATACAGTATTTGCATATTTAAGTGCACTTGTCAATTTGCACAATTGCTAGTATTTGCACTTTGGGTAGATTCTGAACTGCATTTCATTGCTGTGTACCTGTACTATGCAATGACTGACTGACTGACTGACTATCTATCTATCTATCTATCTATCTATCTATCTATCTATCTATCTATCTATCTATCTATCTATCTATCTATCTATCTATCTATCTAGATTTTTACATCATTGTGCACATCATTTTTTGCAAAAACCAACTACTGCATATCACAAAAAAACATTTCATACACTACCATCTGTCATGCATGGTGGAGGACTTAAGGACCTTGAAAACGTGCAGTTATTAAGACAGCACTCCACTTCCTACCAGAATATTCTTGAGATAAATGTGACAAAAATGTGTGGCCATCTGTCCAGCTGGACCAAAATGAGGTCATGCACCAGGACAATGATCTTAAGATCCCACCACAGCACAAACAAATGCCCTTTATTTGTAAGACAGAATGGGGCAACATCCCTCTAAAAACAGACTAGAAAACTCTATAGAACAGTTTCTATTGCTAAAGGTTCGGCATGTTACTAAATTGTAGGGTGTAATTGGTTTTTCATACCTGAATGTTGGTTTACATTTTTTACATCAATGCACACGGTCTCACTTCATCTATAGAAATACTTTAAAAGTCATGTATGAACAGATACCGGGGGATGTGATTTTATATTGTTGCACATGCCGATAAATCTGCCAGGTCAGTGATATGTCAGGGACGACACAATGTGGAGGTGCTGAGGAGTGTACTGTACCCTCTCTAAATAACCTTCCAAGCTTATTATTTTTTCCTACTTTCTATAAATGATCTTTTCTCTTGCCATGCTGTTGCCATGACACTAATATCTATAGCAACAAATTAAATTTCCTGTACTGATAATAAAGTCTTTTTTTTTTTTTAACACCAACATTTACCAAATGAATCAGGTTTCAATGAGATTATTTTGTTCAAATGCGTTTCAGTGATATATATTGTACCAGAGGATCTGACAACAGGGTTGGAACAGATTGCATCCATTGCATCGTTAAAAGCTTTTAATTCTGAACAGATTTAATCAAGCCGTCTGAATTTGCATAGAAGTCAGACTGATTGTTTTTTTTTCCTTTCTAATAATGATCTTGGTTGTCATCCTATGAATTAGCATTCCTATTTTATCAGTGTCGGATTGCAAATTAGCTTTTGAACCTGATTGCTTAAAAGACTCACAAGTGGAAGAAAGATGCCACTTCAGTTCGCAGCAGCTCGTGTGAGAAAGGGGAAGGATTTAAAACTTAAAGTAATCCATGAATGGATGTGATTAGATTATGTTGTGACTCGGAGGACAAAACTTTTATCATTCTCGTGAACTTTCTAAGAGCTGAAAAGGTCTCTGTGTGTAACGTGTTAACAAAGAAAGTGACTTTTTACTGGTCACATGTACATTAGACCACAGTGGGTTAGTTTTTTTCCTATATTCCAGTGATGTTAGGAAGCTAAAGTACTGGGGCTTAAACCACCAACCCTCCAATCTATTGGAAAAACTATTGGCAAGCTTACAGTTACAGATATTAATGTAAGTACAGGATTAATTCATTTATTCAATTGTCAATATTATGATAATTACGTCTTCATTCCCACCACCTTTCATTCTATCGCTCCCTCGATAAGCAGAATTGCCAGGAATTTCTACTTTCAAGAGAAATTCTTGAAGCTGGACATGAAACGCTAAAAATCATTAGCTCTAGCATTAGCCAATAGCCGCTTTCTGGCGCGTTTTATGTTTTATGATAATTCTGCATGTCGAGGGAGTGATAAAATGAAGGGTGAAAGGAATGAATACATTTGTTAAAATATGCTAAAATAAGTAGAACAGTTAAGTGCCTTCTAACCTGTAAAGCATTGTCCTTTCACAAACAGGTCTTTGTAGTGCAAAAAAAAAGACAAAAGATTCTATAAAACCTGATGTTTTTTTCCTGTTCTGTCTCCTGAAAAATGCAGCTCTACCTCTGCCATTTTAATCTATATTGAATCTAGACTCCCAGTCTCCGCTAAACAAATCTTATTTCTGGTACGAAACAAAGTGAGTAGCCACAGTGACACTGCGCTAACTCTAGTTTCTTTTTTATACCCCTAGCGTTGTTGTGTATGTTTTAAAGTTTAATAATAATAAAATTAATAAATAATAACTCAGTTGATTCGAAGACTAAACAAACTCGTGGTCCACCACTTAATATGTTCCTGATGGAACTCAGATTGTTACTATGTTCCACACGTAAAAGCGTTCATGTATGCACTGAACTAAAAGCCCTGTATTGAAAAATCTCGTTACGAATACGTGAACCGTTACATATCCTTTTATAATTGGGTCTCTAACTGTCCTCTGAGTTACCCAGTCACATTCATAATTAAACCTGTACTATTCAATATCATACTATATACTATATATTTGCGGCCTGCCTTGCTTTATTGAGATAAAATCATGATCTGCTCATGCTTTACTTGACAAACGCTGTGAAGCTAAACTAAAAGAAAAAGAGGCTGCTTTTTACAGCTTCTCGACAAACAAGAGCTATGAATTCGACAATTACCATTTTGTGAAAATGGTTTGCATCAGAATCTATGTATTTTAAGAATCTGATGCAAATGAAGGTCTTTTAGGCTGGATATTTTCCAAACACTTATGCAAATGATACTGTAGCACACTGCTTCTACAAGTTAAAAGCAACCCTTTCGGTTTCATATGCTGCTTAAAATATGTCAGAGCTTTTACATGAATCATGCGTATGACAGGCACAGGTTTAAATATACTGTTTACTCTACAGTGCGGTAAATATTGGTGCTTTTCGGTACTTTAAATTTCAATGTTGCAACCGTTTTAGTGTAAACACGGATGCAGACTTCATTCAAATGCAGCTGTGTCTTTCATGCTTGTGCAAAAGGGGTTCTCTTAAAATAGGGGGAAAAAAAGAAAATATTCCTCTGGCATGAAAGGGAGCAATGTTTAAAAATGCATCCTAATAAACAGCTCTTGCACTCCATTGAACATTTGTATATCACATGTGCTGACAAGATTTTCAGTATTTGCCTATTTATGTGCCACTTTAAAGGCCATCCCATTAAAGAACCTACTGTATTATTCTTACAGCTGCTGCTATGTTTTTATTCTATGCTTTGTGTTTGTAAAGATTCTCAGTCATCAATGTGCGGTTATCTGGACGTTGAGTCATGTGAACTGGACTTCTATCTGGTTGGATCGAAATGTTTCACTACTCATCCAAGCAGCTTCTGGACAGTCTGAAGGAAGTTGGCAGGATATCACAAATGTGTACGCTCCAGCATAGCATTAACGATCATCGAATGAGGGAGTGAATGGGCAGGGCCTTAGGTGTGGCTTTTCTGGTGGACATGTGAAGAGGTCTTGATCTTCTTGGGGATGAATAAAAGAGCAGCATGAAACATAGAAAAGAGGTTGTGTCTAAAACTTCTCTGTTTAGAGAAAGATTTTCCACCTGGACATAGAACCTTCATGATCGCAAATGTTGAGCTATTTTATAAGTTGCTCAGTAGCTCCTAGTATGACCATAATGACTGTATAAGACTGTAGAAAGAACATTAAATCCTACACTCCAGTGCTCATGTTAGTTCTCACTCTCCAGTGTTCTGTATTGTTTAAAGATTTATGATCACACTCTTGATGTCAAGTCAAGTCAAGTTTATTTCTATAGCGCTTTTCACAACAGACATTGTCTCAAAGCAGCTTTACAGAAATCAACAGTCAAGGTAAACGGTGTGTATTTATCCCTGATGAGCAGCCGTGGCGTCTGTGGCAAGAAAAAACTACCTTAGATGTTATGAGGAAGAAACCTTGAGAGGAACCAGACTCAAAAGGGGAACCCATCCTCATTTGGGTGACATCAAGAGTTTGATTTTAAATCTTTCAACAATACAGAACACTGGAGAGTGAGAACTAACATGGGCACTGGAATATAAGATTATAAGTAATGTTCTTTCTACACTCTTATACAGTCATTATGGTTATAAAACTAGGAGCTACTGAGCAACTCATAAAATAGCTCAACATTTGTGATCATCACAGATCCAACACCAGCTTCTCCATGCCAGAGCCTTTAAACACTCCAGGAGGTCCAATGTCAAAACTCCACTCATGTAGTGGGATCCAATTGGCACTGGTACGTCCCTAGATGGTTCGGGATGTTTGCGAGTTCGGCATCTACTTCTTCAAAGGTCCATAATCTTCATGAGGTGGGACGTGACTGGAGCTGGCCAAACCTCAGGATGCCTCGGGATGGGTAGAGAAAGAGAAGCAGTGGAGAGGAATTAGCGTAGCTGCTGTTCATGATATTAACAGCACAAGTTGATAATGTGCATGTGATCAGACCGAAATGAGGATGGGTTCCCCTTTTAAGTCTGGTTCCTCTCAAGGTTTCTTCCTTATAACATCTAAGGGAGTTTTTCCTTGCCACAGTCGCCACGGCTGCTCATCAGGGATAAATACACAACGTTCACCTTGACTGTTGATTTCTGTAAAGCTGCTTTGAGACAATGTCTGTTGTGAAAAGCGCTATAGAAATAAACTTGACTTAAAACTTGACTTGACTTCACTTCTCTCTTAAACCATCTGTCTTCTCTGTGTAAGACGTGCACCTTTTCATCCTCAAAAGTGTGTTTTCCTTTGCTCTTGAGATACAGGTACACAGCTGACTCTGGTCCTGAGGTGTTGCTTCTTCTGTGTTGGTACATCCTCCTATGTAGTGGTCGTTTTGTCTGTGCGTTGTGTTGAAAAAAAATCTTAAAAACTTAGCCAGAGGACATTTCAGAGCATCCGGTTGATTGAACATTGAACTGAACTGGCCAGCCTATAGGCTAACATTTGTATAATCTGTTTTGAACAGACACAGCTTTTGAAAATGAAACAAGAGCTTAATTCCCCCCCCCTCATCTCCGCAAACTGCCATTTCTGATTGCTCATTTCAGCGGGTTAGTCTCTTGGCCTATGCATTTAATTTACATAATCACCCACTATTCTGAGCACATTCTATTTGCATCAACAATCATGTTACCCCAAAAACAAATGGTTAAATTCCTTCTTACATTATACAGTACTGTAAGTACACATGTTTGGGGACACCATCCACACTGTTATAATCACCTTCATTCTTCTGGGACGATGTTCTACTGGATTTTTGTAGAGATTTGTGCTCGTTCAAACACAAGGGCGTTAGTAAAGTCAGATGAGGAGGGCTGGGGTGCAGTCAGTGTTCAAAGGTGTTCAATATGGTTAAGGCCAGAGTTCTATAGCAGGAGATTTTCCACTTCATAGAGCTGGCTTTGTGCATGTCATGCTGGAACAGGTTTGGTGTTGAAGTAGGCTACTGCTTCCAGAGGCATTCTATACCATTGCATGCCTAAAACTTTGTGGTAACAATTTGGTGAAGCACCATATACTGTATGGCTGGAAATGTCAGTCATAATAAAAATCACTGGTGCAGAAGGTTGCTTTACTACTGCAACTACTCGAAATGTGATCAATAAGGAAGTAAATGCAATTCGCTATTGTACTAAAGTAGCTTTTTTACGTACAGTATTTGTACTTAACTAAAGTATTTTCATTTGGGGAGACTTTTACTTTAACTTCACTACATTTCAATGTCACATATTTTACATTTTACTCAACTACATTTTACAAAATCAGTTGTTCCTTTTTTTCATGAGTAGATAAAAACTTAACTGTTAAAGCACGCAAACCACGGACCAGGGTCGAGCGCACTATTTTGATTGGCGCTTGGTTGTATCTACATATCACCAACATACAGTTCAGATTCAAATCAACAGCAAACAGAACATTTTGAGAGGAATAAACGATGAAGAAACTCCTGACTCGATCTTGCAACAACATCCATGGCCTTAATTGCGTGATTTTTTTGAAGTAGTTGAAAAAAAAAAGAGGTTTGGGCTCATGATTATTTTAACATCATTCTATTAATAGATTGATTTGCTAAGAGCAACCTTAGAGTCTTTTTTGATTACACAAGAGCCTTGTGACAAAAATGATTAAAGGAACATTATATCCATTATAAATCATCATTCTTTGGATACTTAAGTACAGTTGAAGACAAATACTTCTTTCTGACAGTTTGAAAGTTTAAAGGAGGCACTTTTACTTTTACTGGAGTTCCCTTTCAGGAGCTCAAACTGCATCAACAACGCTTAGCAAACGCTTCTGTATTGTCCACACTCTTATTCTTGTGTGTATTTCGTCACCCCGCCAGTCACCACCAGGAAGTTATAAAAAGCTCATGTAGTGAAGCCGAACCGAGCTTCTGTTTGTTCATGAAGTGCTCTGTGTGTATTGCCTGTCCATATTGTCTTTCGGCTGTGCGTTCCTCCTTGCCCCCACTATATTACGGGGATGATACACACAGCCTATGTGTGGCTTGCCTGGGAGTGGAGCACCTCTATCAGATAGAGAGTCCGGGATCTACAGCAGGTACTTCATATTTCCCAAAAAGGACGGAGGGTTGCGTCCTATTCTAGTTCAGGTGAACCGCTCACTAATGAGACTCGGGTTCAAGATGTTGACCCTCAAGCAGGTCATGTCTCAGATCAGATCCGAGGACTGGTTAGTCACGATAGACAAAGGAAGGAAAGACTTCTCACAGGAAGTCCCTGAGGTTCGCTTTCGGGGACGAAGCGTACCAATAATCATGTCCTTCTGTTTGGTCTTGCCCTTTCATCCTGTACCTTCACAAAGTGTGTGAATGCGGCTTTGGTTCCCTAGAGACTTCAGGGCATCTGCATCTTAAACTATATCAGTGAACAAGTAGACACCGAGCAGGTTGAATTTGTCGATGCAATTGCATCCTCCTACAAGTGCTCTGGTCACCCCACTCCGTTCGATGTCAGAGCACACTCGACCCGGAATGTGGCAGCCTCTAAGGCTTGGTCCTCTGGAGTTTCGCTTCATGACATCTGCAAGGCTGCGGGCTGGTCCACCCCGCTGATCTTTGTCAGGTTCAACAACCTTGACCTCAGTGCCTCTCCTGGCCCTTCTGTCCTTTGACTTAGCTGTGCCCCCACACACTAGGCAGGGACTGGTCAGTCTAACGGTATTGGAAACTCGGTTCCAAAGCGTTGTTAACGCAGCTCAATTTTCTTAAAAAGGAATGTCTCCAGGTTACGTATGTAACGCTGGTTCCCTGAGGGAACGAGATGCTGCGTCTCCATGCTACCGGCATCCCTGCAGCGCTTTCTTCTTCTTACAAAGCTAGTGTCGGCTTCACTCCATGCGCTTTTTATAGCTTCGTGGTTGTGACGCCACCCTGTCTGTGACGCAGTTCCATTTACCTGGTGATTCAGAATGTGGGCAACGCAAAAGCGTTCCCAAAGCGTTGTTGACGCAGCATCTTGTTCCATCAGGGAACCAGGATTACATACCTAACCTGGAGACTTTATATGTTACCTAATGTATCCCCCAAGTACACTTCATATACCACTGACTACTACTAATATAATATGGTTTTATATGCTGAAGGCCAGTGGATTTATCTTTTTTCACAGGTACTCTTTATGACTTTTAGTCAATAGCAGTATATCATGTCTGACAATCAGCTCAGCACAAGTGATGGCAGCTGGCTAAACTTTAAAGAAGATGCTTCATGTCAGAGATTCTAATAGTGGCCAAGAGCTTGCTCTCCTAGATTCTGATAGAGGAAGTCATTGGACAATGTGCCTGGGAGGTTCCGGGGAGTGATGTTTTTCTGTTATTTTAGTAATAAAATTTCATGCATGTTTTTACGAGAAAAAGAAAATAAACCCAGCAAAGGGAAAAAAGCCACTGTAAACGATTCCCAGAAGAAAAATGAGATACTCCATTGGTTTTTATTCTACATAATGTGTCATCTTTCCATGTCTCAAATACACTTCTGCTGCAGTGCTTTTCTCCTCAGTTGCGGATTTTATAGGTTTTTCTTGACACGTTATTAAAGCGTAATCCACAAGTAATTCTCAGAGCTCCCACTTGAATCCCATTTTTAAATAATGTCTCTCGCCTGTGGTTTTTTTTTTGTGTGCATAAAGCCCACAACATTCATCCAGAGAAGAAATGATAGGAAATCAAAGCTATTCTCTACAAAGGGAATAACGCATCAGTGCACTTAGAACAGAGAGGCATCTGACAGTCCTGTGTCATGGAGGAAGTCCAACGATAATTATATATTTATATAGATGTGTGTGTGTGTGTGTGTGTGTGTGTGTGTGTGTGTGTGTGTGTGTGTGTGTGTGTGTGTGTGTGTTTATGTGTGTGTGTGCAGAGATCTGATGAAAGCTTTTTTCTTCATTATGAAACACTTGTCAAGATATAAAGACTGCTGGCAGGAATGTAGAATTTCAAGAAATAATGACTAAACATAATCTAAAACCCTTTATTAGGGGCAATGCTCTGAGGGCTGCATGACACCTCTATAAACTGTTCATCACTCTAAGCCACACAAACATATAGGAATTAAATGAACATGAAACTGTCATGCAGACTTGCCGATTTGATTTAGCACCTGGGTGAACAAATTAACTCTTGCTTTTGTTATACTTTTTGCAAATTCCTTTGCTAATACTTAATAAGGATTGTTTAAATACCTAAAAAAAAAACACGTAATTCTTACTACAAGTGGATAATTAAAGATATTTTAATTAGACCCGACAGACAGACAGACAGACAGACAGACAGAGACAGACAGACAGACAGACAGACAGACAGACAGACAGACAGACAGATAGATAGATAGATAGATAGATAGATAGATAGATAGATAGATAGATAGATAGATAGATAGATAGATAGATAGAGTAAAGAAAGGACATAATCAATAGATGTTTTTTGCCTTGAAGGTTAAAATTTCAAAATTTTATATATTTATTTATGTATATTTTAAATAAAAATTGTCAAACAGAATGGGTTTTTGGGGGTATATATAAATTTGCCTTGTGCTCCGTGTATTTAAATAAGCTGCTACCACTCGTACTTTCTTAAAACAAATAAGAGCTATTCGACTAATGCAAGAAAACTAGACATGAAATAATGCATTAATGATCTTCTCTGTTTTATCTCATCACATTGCATGTCTCCATTTTCTTTCATATTTTTAATTGGAAGACGACTTACTTATTGTAGTTTCATTAATTGTTATCCTACTTCTCATTTCACATACAATTTTTATTTAATAAAAAAAAAAAATAGTTATTTAGATCATTACATTATGATAATTGTCTGTGGAGCTTTTGGTCCTTCTGGTTAATTTGTGCTATGTGGGAATAAATGTACTGTTCTCATATTATATTTCATAACCAAAGGCAAGAAACGAACCCAGCTATAATTTAGGAAATGTTACAAAACTATTACCACTGTTTATCTGTGTCATGTAATTTAAAAAATAAAATTGGTTTAATGCTATGTAGGAATGTAAAAAAAAAAAAAAACTGTGCCATGAACTAAACATTCTTATTTACATTTTGCTCCATCAGCAGCAATTCCATTAACTGTCATGGCTTTCATATTATTGCATTATTACTGCGTCAAAACACTTTGGGAACGATCCGCGTTGTTCACGCTCTGTGTGTGCAAAATCTGGCCAACCAGGAAGCTACAAAACGGCGGAGCGATGGTAGCAGCACTAGCTTCTGTTGTTCAGGTAAGCGCTTTTTGTGTTAATCTGTGCAACATGGCTAAACAAAACAAAACAGGCTTTTTAAGGGAGGTGATACTCATGAGCTATGCATTGTTTGTTTGGGAGTGCAGCATGCTCAATCAGCTCTCGAGAGAGACGATTGTCCTTGCTGTAGTTGTTTGGCTATTCGGACTGTCTGCTCCCGTAGATCACCTTTTAAGGGGAGTGCTCTCACTGAGGCGAAGCAGGCCAACCTAGCTGAAGGTATGGAGACGGATGAGTTCCCTCCAGCCTCCCCTGCCGGGAAACTCCCGCTGAGGTGGGTTTTCTACCGGTGCGCGTGGCGAGGAGCTCTTGTTCTCTTGTTCTTGTTCGGATGCTAGCGAGCCTTGGTAGGTAAGGCTTACGTGGCAGCAGAGGGCTGCGAGAGTTGGACGAGGGTTTATCTCTGGGGCTGACAATGTGAAGTAGTTGTGCCGCGCGGCGGACTTAACTCTTAGGGCCACCAAGGACACATCGCGGGCCGTGGGTCGGTCTATGGCGGCTTTAGTGGCCACAGAAAGGCATCTGTGGCTCACCTTGTGGGATATTTTAACATGCTCCTGAGGCTCCGGTGACCACTGTTCCTGCCCCTCTCCCCTCCGAGGATCTTCCCACTTCGTCCAGGCCTGCCTCTGGATAGTGTTCTCTTCGACTGGAGGCCACTCTGTGCAGCTTGGGACAGTATCTCATCAACGCCATGGGTGGTTCCATAAAATTCCGGAGTAAGAACAGGCGCTTTTGAGGATGGATTGGACTGTAGTTAATGTCAACAGTCTGCTTCATCGACTCAGGACTACTTTTCGCTTCTGATCATCATCACTGTACCCCGCAACATCTTATATCTGCTATATATGGACATTCGGTGCAACCCAGTTGAGGATGGGTTCTCTCTTGAGTCTGGTTCCTCTCAAGGTTTCTACCTTATTCCATCTCGGGAAGTTTTTCCTTGCCACAGTTGCTCGCTCATCAGGAAAAAACTTACTTATAAAGAACATATTCACTTTTAATCACCACATTATCTGTGTAAAGCTGATTTGAGACAATGTTCCATGTTAAAAGCACTGTACAAATAAAAATGAATTGAATTGAATTGAATATTCCCGACAGGGACAGGGCTTTTCTGGATGCCCCAGTAGCCACTTCTGGCCTTTTCGGTGACACAGTGCAAATGCGATCGTGGACAGGTTTCAGGAGTCGTCACTCTTTTGGGGCTCCTCGGCAGGCGCAGCCCCAGCCTGGCACGGCCAGGCAGCACAAGGACCAGAAATGGAGCATTGCCACCCAGGCCCCTGATGGGCGGCCCATAGGCGGTGCTCTAAGCCCGGTTTGAAGAAGTCGGCCGACCTGAGGGTCGTTGTCTCTTCTAACAAACGGGCGGTGGTGAAGCGGCCCTGACTATCGAAGTACCCTGTTGCAAGCTCCGCCTTAGGCCGCCTATTTTCACAAAGCCATTCTTCCTGCTCACAGGAGGTTCCTGAGGTTTGCTTTAGGGGCGAGGCTTACCAATATCGGGTCCCTGGCACTCTCGCCCTGCACCTTCAAGACATCCGCATTCTGAACTATATTGACGATTTGTTGGTTCTAGCTCGATCAGAGCTTCAGGCGGTCCAGCATCGAGATGTCGTTCTCGCCTGCATGAAGGAGCTGGGGCTGAGGCTGAACGCGGAGAAGAGAGTGCTTTCTCAATTGCAGAGAACCACCTTTTTGGGCGTGGTGTGGGACTCAACAGCCATTTTCACAGCAGTCGGGAGAGAGAGAGAAGGCCAGCCACTTACTGTGCGGCAGTTTCAGAGGCTGCTGGGTCTCATGGCGGCAGCGTCCAATGTGCTCCCACTTGGCCTCCTTCATATAAGACCTCTTCAGTGGTGGCTCAGAGACCAAGGGTTCTCCCAGGGGGGCAGCCCTTTCCCTACTATCAAGATTTCGAGGTGTGCTCTTGGTACCTTGGATATATGGAGGGGACAGGCGTTCCTGTCTCAAGGCCCCATCTTGGGAGCGCCTTGTCCTCACGTGACACTGACAACAGACGTGTCCCTTACGGGGTGGGGAGCGGTTATGAGTGCGTCTTGTTCCCTCAGGGAACTAGGGTTACATTTGTAACCTAGAGACGGTTTCCGGTATATCATGGTCCATGCTCTCAATTTCTACAAGACAAATGCCGGATGTGCACAGTTGTCATGAACCAAACCAATGGGTTATGGTTCATGTTCTCAGAACTCACTGGGTGTAAAGTGAAAAAAAATATAAAAAATTCTGGATGGGAATCCAGTCCATGACAGGGAAGCTTTAGCACAATTCAGTGCCAATCCACTTACCTTTTGTTGAGAAAAATTCACATGGACATTGAGCATGTGAAATTCTGCAATCAACCAGAGATCAGGATCAAATTGTACCCTGAAGCTGTGGGATGACACTTTTGCTGCTGCTCAATCATTATTACATGAAGTATTATATATTGAGGGGTGACAAAAAAAAATTACTAACAGGTACTACTGCAGATATCAACTGCGAGAATGAATCAATTCACTTCCTACCCGGCTCTGTGGCCTGTTTAAAACTCAAAAGGTATTAAAAAAGACAGCGAATGACCTTTTTAAAATGTTTACATGCAAATTATTGGGGGTGTAAAGGAGGGGGTGAGGGAGTATCCCATGCCACCGTCTGAAACTCTAATTATTTTTAGATATGAATTTTAATTAGATGAATTTCTGAAGTGTGTTTACCTGGCGGCTGCTACAAATGACACGGTTGCAGTGTTAGAGAGTTCATTTGTTCGTTATGCTTATGGCCGTTGAGGGAAATAATCACCCCAAAGTGAAAAACAGATGCGGTGCAATCACAGCGGAACCCTGAAAAGATGGCTGAACAAAAGTTAATGAACATTAAAGCAATTTTTGCCTGATACAACCATATAAACATAATCTAATCATTAAAAAGACACTGTTCTATACTTTTTTTGCTGCACTTTTCTGAAATATAACCTTTGTTACTTTGTCATGTATTTTTAAATATGTATTATATGTATTTGAATTATCTGACATTAAAAACTTCCATGCGAAGAAGATGAACAAATTTTGACATTTTAATAAAATATGGAAAAAATTAATTTGTCCTGATTTTGTATTTTTTTGCATATTTCTTACACTTCATTGATTCAGATCATCAAGCACATTTTAATTACACAAAGATAAACCTAGTAAATACAAAATGACATTTTTTAATGATTTTTTTTATTTTTTAAGGAACAAAAAAAAGCTGCTCACACCGGCCTGGCCCTATGTGAAAAAAGTAATTGTCCCCTAAACCTTATTACTGGATGTGCCACCCTAGGTCTTTGACATCGCTGTGGAGAAATTTCGGCCCACTATTTTATGTAGAATTATTTTCATTTAGCCATATTTTAGGGTTTTCGGGCACGAAAGACTTGTTTAATTCAGTTCAATTCATTTTTATTTGTATAGCGCTTTTAACAAAGCAGCTTTCAACAGATAATGTGGTGATAAAAATGAATAAGATGTTTTTTATAAGTGTAAGCTCCCCGAGATGGCAATAAGAAAGAAACCTTGAAAGGAACCAGACCCAAGAGGGAACTCATCCTCATCTGGGTTGCACTGAATGTCCATTTATTGCAGATAAACAATGTTGCGGGGTGCAGTGATGGTGATCAGAAGCAAACTGTAGTCCTGAGTCAGTGTAGCAGTCTGTTGACATTAACTACAGTCCAAATCCATCCTCAGAGCTCCCGTTCTTACTCCTGAATTTCATGGAGCCACCCAAGGTGTTGATGAGAAACTGTCCCATTTCATGATATTATCACACAGGATTGCTTGCAGGTTTGGGATAAATAAAGTACAACCTCCTGGAGGTAAGTGTTTTAATTATTATTGGCTTTATATCAATTGTGTGGTCCTAAGTACATACATTGTACTTATAAAATTGTTACATGAGTAATTAGTAGACAGACATTACTAATAAAATGGAGAACATTTTATAATCAAGAAGTGTGATTAAATCTAGAAAGAATTGTATTTGAAAGAATATTTAAAAATGTCATTATTTTTGAAGGTGTGAATCGACTTTATGAAGACAAATTTAAATATCAAACATGACCTCAGAGAAGCAATCGCTTTTGTTCATCAGTCTGGGATGGTTGAGTGTTTTTGCTCAAGACAGCACAATCAGAAAAACACTGAACAAATATAGCCTTCGAGGAAAGAAGCATCGCTGGATAAAAAGATCCATCTGTTCAAAAGGAATATGACAGAATGAATTAGATTTTGCTATATTGCGTTTCAACAGTCTATGACAAATATTTGATGCCAAGGTCAAGATGTTCGGTCATCATGCAAAGCACCATGTTTGGGGAAAACTTCTTTTTTTTTTGTAGTGATGAGTTTTTAAAGAAAAAAATAAAGTACAATAAAAAAGTACAAATTACACAAAACTAAAAGAATAATAAAAAATATATAAAAATTGCTTCAAATTTAAATGCCTTTGAGCAGGTATAATAGTGTCCCCACATAACTGACTGTATGGTGCTGAATAGACAGCGCTATTTCAGAACTACAGTTCCAGAAGAACTACAGTGGACCAAAGAGAAGCACACAACCAAAGGAGAAGGAAGTATGAAGATATTTCTTCTCACTATCTTATGGAGAGGATGGGTCATGCCTTCTGTGCTAGCATTCTCTGTACATTATTTTGCAGACAGCAACAACAGTGATGTTTTTTATCCTTGCCTTGGCTGAAACCCTTCACCCTCTCTACCATTGGAACAGTTGTTACACTCACCATTAATAATGTAATTCTTAAGGTCTAACAGCAGTTACTGTCTATAATCTGAGCTAACAATATTTTTTAAGATACAAAGAAGTAAGATCTGCATGAGTGTCAGAAAGTCCTTAACAACCTCAGAGAACTCTTCCAAGAACACACCATGGCATACAAATATGGCCACCAGTGACTTCCCAGCAACAGACAGAATCACACTCAGTAACCATAGCACACCTGTAGGCAATTACGCATCTCAGTGTATCAGAAGCATCAGTTGTAATTTTTGTAATGTAATGCAATCGCAATTGTTGTTGTGATGTAATGCTCAGAGATCTCAGGACTAACCTGCCATACCTTTATTTGTTCTGCTTCTTTGTATTGGTCTACACTATTTGGTTTGTACCTTGCCAGGACTTTGCATGTACCCTGCTCACAATTTAGAATTTTTAATTTGTTTATCTGTCACTGCTCACCTGCTGCGATAGTGTTTCGAATGAGAGACTGGAGCCAATAATAACTGTCAGGTGACCGAAACAACTGCAGTGAATGCTTTTATTAAAAGAAACGAATTGGTAAAAACAAACCCTACGTGCATAACAGTGTAAAAGTCATCCAGAGAGCAAATGTGTAAAAGTGTAAAAGTCATCCAGTGTAAAAGTCATCCAAAGAGCAAAAGTCATGGATTACAAAACAAGAGAACAAATGTGGGTAATGAAGTTACAAACCATGAATTATTATTATGATTAACATCAATTTCTGAAGTTTTAAATGTTTCTGTTAACTTCCTGCTGTAGTATCAGGTGGAGGGACCCTGACAAACGGCTTAATAATAACCAAGATAAGGGTTTGTGTCTATTAGGAGATCAGTTAAAATTTTAAATGAAAGGTGTGACTGTGGCTGTGTGTAGTAGGCATTGGCATTAACAGGACTTTGTATTGTGTGCATACAGTACAAGATATTGAACATTGGTTAATGTTAGTAAGCATGTGGGCTATTTAATGTAATTGGTTATCTTTGGTTTTCACTTTGGTGGCATAGGCTGGAATAGTAAAGGCAGTTTGCACAGGCGATCTCCTAAACTAGATCCTAGGTCAGTGTACCCACAAAGCATGATCCAGGGATACGTTTTTATGGTGCTGCAGGTCAAGAACAGCGATTCAGACATTTGAGGTTTTTGTGGTCAGTAAAAATATGAGGCTGTATCTTTATTTTTCCAGTCCCATCTAACAGAATCTTTAGCTCTTCTTTGTCACATTTGGCTGTTGTGTGTCTTTTGGAAAAGACTTAGCTATTGAGCTAAAGTCTGAATCAAACAGCAGTAAAATTGGCAAAACCCAAGAAATGTTACAGATCCTTTACATTAGTGGGTCTTAGGCATTTCATTACTGCTGTAACTGCAGTGGTCCATAAAAGCCCCTTTGGGATGAATGATACGGCTCAAGAATAAAATGTGAGTAATGTGGAATTTATATTACCTTTGCTGTAGAGCTGATGCTCCTTTTATCTGCAAAGAGCTTGTTTTACATGGTCAATAACTTGTAGGATAAATTGTCATCAATAAATGCAGTGAGGACTTTACCTAATATCAGACATGAAAAGAGTAATAAAATATTCTACCAAAGTAAATGTATTGTTACAATGAAATTTTACTTAATTACAAGTAAAGTTATCTTACTCTAAAAGTCTACTCGAGTAAAAGTAAGTAGTAGCTCATTTCAAAATTTACAGTTAAAGATTGAATTTCTTTTTTACAGCAGGGGTGCGGTGGGGGATTCTAGTGTAGCTTAAAAAGAATGAGGGGATATAAATCTTAATCTTGTTGTTTTTTAGTAATAAGTGCAATAACATTTAACAACAATAATCACAACAATATCGCTTTGAGCTATTTCCATAGCTGAAATCTTGGGGGTTCAAGGCCCCCAGCATGCATTCAATGGTGCAATCCAACAAACAATGAAGGGGAATATGACCGACTTTACTGGAATAGTAAACTATTCTCCTACTTCACTGATTCTCCAGTGAGATTATTTCTTTTCTGGTCTCAGGGAATTCAAAAGGAAATGGCAAGCAACTGAAGACATTGTGATTCTTGGCAAAAACCTTAATCTCTCTCATCTGTCCAGGAAACAAGAGGGTTTTGTATCCAAGGAAAATGAAGGTGAGGTGAAGGTGATTAACAGGGAGATTGCTTCATAATGAAGGATGCTGACTTGAAACTGGAGCAGTTTTTTTGCTGTTTGTGATTTGTTTGCTAATCTTTTCTTTCTGGGGCCTCCAATAACGGGGCTTGCGTGTAAAGAATGTGTCCAAGGCAGAGCCTTAGAGTTTGGAGTGCTTTTAAAATTTTTCTTCTGCACTGAACTGCATTGTTTAGTGCTCTAAAGTAGAAACACCTGAGCGTTTAGGAATCAACAAAAGATTGTTGGTGATGAACCTAAACGTGTGCTTACTCCATTCAGAAGTGAACAGGAGTAAGTCCTGCTAGTTCCCACAGTCTCCACAATGAAGTGTACTTTCAGGCTTCACTTTAACTTCAATATATTTTAAAGTAAAATCTCCTACTTTTTACTTAAATGCATGTTGCGAAATCAGTGATTCCTTTTTATTTATGAGGATAAAAACTTAACTGGTCAAACACGCAGCAAGTCACCAGTCGGGGTCGAGTACGTGCTCTGTTTTGAAATTGTTTTGATTGCCGCTTGGGGGTATCTGTTTATCGCTAACATACAGTTCAGCATCAGTTCAACAGCAAGCAGAACATTTTGAGAGGAATAAATTATGGACGAAGTTCCTGACTTGAACTCGCCACAACACCCGTGGCCTTTTTTGCCTGATGTTTAAGAAATAGTTAAAAAGAAGGTTTTTGGGTTAATAATAATTGTAATAGATATCAATCATTGTTTGACTCCTTAATATCATTCTATTAATAGTTTGGTGTGCTGAGACAAGTCAACACCTCCCATGTGCTAATTGAAAAAATGAATAATGAAAAAATCTTTTGATTACCTTCCACCACGCAAGAGGCATCACATCAGCAACACATGCAATGCAATGTGTTAAAAAACACATAAGGGTTTATACTGTGCATATATACAGTCATATGTGATGTCATAATATGTGATGAAATCAAAACAGCAAAAACATCCTTAGAAACTACCCCCTATTGCACAACGTTGCCCTGAGGCAAAAAAAAAGAAAAACATAATTTCAAAAAATGCAAAATAACAAAAAATCTTTAGACCATGACAAAAAGCTTCTCTATGCCTTCATACATGCACATATATTTTAATTTACAGTTAATTTCAATTTAAATAAGATTACCAAACTAAATAATCTTACCTTGTCCTCACACCATGTGCTCCTGTGACCATGTGGCAGAAAAGGAAGTCCCGCCTTCAAATAATGATGGATACCGACTCCCAGACCTTATTGGATTGTTCTTTGATACTTTTTTACTATTCTAGTTGATTGCAAAATATTTAAAAAGACATCAACTAGATTTAGGGCTTAAATAATATTTTGTTGCACGAGGGCAACGCTGTGCAGTAGAGGGTTAAGTACATTTCAAGGCAAATACTTTTGTACTTACTTTAACTGGAGTCATATTTTATCGAATGTCTCTCTACTTTTACTCAAGTACATGGTTTGTGAACTTTGTATACCACAACACTGCTGCACAAAGTATCATTGAAAAGCCATTAAGTTGTACACTTGAATCAGAAAACAATTTTTAGCTGCCCGTGGTCCTAGCATAAAAAAATCATCTGTCTTGTCGGATGTTAAAGTAAGAGGAAGTTATCCAGCGTTCGTTCTGCTCATAACCTTTGTTAAGCTATATTACAGTTAGTTGGATACAGTATGGTAACCTAGTAGTTGTAATTACATAATTTTTTTAACTATTTTAAATGTTTGTGAAATGCTTAAAGCTGAAAAATATAGGAGAATTCATAGTTTATAATTTATAATTCACTGTATACTTTTTTCATTTTCAAATTTTATCTGACTGAATCTGAAGGAAGGGAGTAAGCAACTATATTGATTTCAGCTGTCTAATAATATCTAATAATCTGAAATGTCATAAAAAATAGTGTTCATTTAATTGTGACTTTTTTGGAGAATATATCAACTCTTCTGCCCCATATTTACAAAGTGTTTAGCATTATATCTTCTGTTTTTGTAGTTACTTAGAATGCCATATACTCTTAAATCTCTCCATCTTTGATTTGATGTGTACATAACCTCCACGTCCTTGTCAGGTAATGAATATATACTCTGTAAATGTCTCAATAATAAATCATTGAGCAACAGATTAAAGGCATTTACAGGTATTTATCAAACATTTCTAAAATAAAAAATAAAATAAAAAAATCACACAGCAAAAATCTCCAATATTAGTTAGAAACACTGTACTGTACAAATGCATTTACTGTACTTAGGGTTAATAAACAACTAAATCAATTAACTCTACACTGGTATTCTCTAATAAGATAAGGCCACGGTTTTCAAACAAGTTTCTTATCTACACAGTAGTGGAGGAAGCAGCTCATGGAATATTTACACAAACAGAACCAGGGTCTGAGGGAGGCTAGGGCCCTGTGGTTGGTACAGCATTCAAAGGAAAAATGAAGAAAGGCCTAGAGGATTCATACAGCACAGGAGCATTGTCTCAGAAAAACAGAAACACTGCTAGGGAAAAAAAAAAAACACACCTTGATTTAAAATTCAGTTATAAACTCAGCCAGTGCAAAGGCATCCTGCACCCACGAACAGAATGGGAAACAGAGGGGTGCTGGACAAACTCACAGCTCTAAAATTTCAATTACAGCCATTTACTCAGCACAAATCTAATGTTGTGCCAGGTTCGGAATACTGTAAAAGAGGATGGTGAGATAAGAGTTGTTGCTGCTTTACTGTATTTTATCAGATGCCTTTGTATAATGAAATCAAAAAAGCTTGCATATAGCAGGAGAGTGTACTCATGCATATCTTTGCATTTTATTTGGTTTCCCTCACTGCTCAGCCACCATAGTGGAATGTTATTGCTATATGTGTTTTTTGTGTATTGTGTTGCTTCACTTCAAAAACCATAATCAACAACATTTATCATTATCATTATTATTATTATTATTATTATTATTATTTTTATTATTATTATTGTTGTTGTTGTTGTTGTTATTACTCTGCCCACTCTCCATCCTGTCACAAAATTATTCAAAGCCTAGATAATTATAATATTCAAAGTCTAGATAATTAAAAACTGGAAAATGAAATGTAAAGTAGGCACTCTTTTCAGTTGTGTATTCCTTCTTGCCCCCGCTATATTATAGGGGGGGATACACACAGCCTGTGTGTTGCTTGCCTAGAAGAGCATGCTAAGTCAATTCTCAAGGGAGCCAAATGCGCAGATTGCGCTCGTATGTCTTTGCGAATGCTCCACTCCCAAAAAACACTCTTTGAGGAGGGTGCTTCTTCGTGGTTCTGGCCTCGCTTTTTGCTGAGGTAAAGCGAAGCAGTGTTGAAAGACCTGGGGCTTTCATATGGACTTGGTCGCAAGCTTTAGAAGCACGCTTTCCTGTGGTTACTTTCTTTTGCGAGAGGAGCACACTGCTACTATAGCTAGACATGTGGAGATGTGTCGGGCGGTCAGGAAATCCGAGAGCTTTGCTGTGCGACAAACCTAGCTCTCAGAGCAACTAAAGAAACCGCTAGGGCCATTGGCCGGTCCATGGTCGCCCTTGTGTCTACTGAAAGTGCCTCCTGTGCAAGGTGCCATGTCAGATCCTCCTGTGGGCCCAGGGGAAGCTGCTCTCCTTGAAGACAGCGTATATATTCCAGGCCACTTAAACAAGGGAGCAGACACCCTCTTGAGACAAGAGCCGAGGCCCAGGGAGTGGCGTCTCCACTCGGATCTGGTAGGCAAATTTGGAAGTGATTTTACCTCAGGAGCTCAGGTGGAAAGGTTTGTGGCTTGAGACATTGCACTGTCCCATCTAGTTCCTCTCACGCTGCTACCAGGAGCTACCGAGAGAGAGTTTGCCGGGGCATAGTCTGTCTCCTCCTGGTGGCCCCATGGTGGCCAGGCAGACCATGGTTTGTGGACCTGGTAGCCCTTCTCAAACACCCTTCCTGGGGTACGCTGTGAGATGGCAGATGTTTTGCCACCATTTGGATCCAATTAACTGCCCAGTCGGCCCAGTGCTGAAACTCCTTCAAGAACAGTTCACCAAAGTGTTGGCTCCTTTCACCCTGAAGGTTTACATGTCTGCCATGTACATGCCGGTGACATGTTTTCTCCACAAAATGATCTAGAGTGTCTGCGTTGGACTTGGCCATTGTCTTGGAGGCCCTGTCGGAGCCGCCCTTTGAGCCATTGACCGAGGTGCTTTTAAGGTTTCTCACAGTCAAGACTATGTTACTTTTGGCCATCTCCACTCTCAAGAGAGTAGGGGATCTTCAGGTCCTCTCTGTTGCCCCTTTTTCCTAGAATTAACTCCAGGCATGGCCAGTTCCTTCCCCTACGCTAAATCAGGGTACATTCCAAAGGTACCCGCAGTCATCCCACGACCTGTTATGCTCCAGGCATTCTTCCCTCCTCCTTTTTAGGCCCCAGATTAGGAGAAGCGTAACCAACTGTGCCCAGTGCAAGCACTGGACATATACGTCCACAGAATGGAACTGTGGAGGAAGTCGGAGCAGCTGTTCCTCTGCTATAGCCCTCCGAGGAAAGGTCTTCCTGTGAACTCCTCTATTGAGTCCTCTGGTCTCCCCGCTCCTTTCGTGTTCAGAGCTCACTCGACTCAGTGTGTGGCAGCCTCTAAGGCTTCGTCCACCCCGCTGACCTATAAAACCTCAGGTTTTAAAGCCTCGACCTTAGTGCCACTTCTGGCCTCTCTGTCCTTAGTTGTGCCCATCCACACTAGGCAGGGATTGGTCAGTCTTATTACAGACTCTCGTTCCCAAAGCATTGTTGACGCTGCTCGAGTTCCTGAAGGAAAACATCTGCAGGTTACGTATGAAACCATGCTGCCGGCATCCCGGCAGTGTTTCCTTCCTTTTTCAAAAGCTAGCGCCGGTTTCACTCCATGTGCATTTTATAGCTTCCTGGTCATGATGTCACCCCGCCAGTGACAATATGGTTTTCATTGGACTGATTACACACATGATTCAGAGCGTGAACAACGCGGAAGGAAAATCTCTTTCCCTCGGGAAACCATGGTTACATACATAACCTGGAGACGTTAAGTCATTGGACTAAGGTCGTGAGTTCAAATCCCAGCCAAACTAGGCTGTCTTTCCTGGGCCACTGAGCCCTTAATCCCAAAGCCTTTCAGTTGTAGGAATGAGACACATTTAAGTCAGTCTGGATAATGGCATTTGCAAAATGCCATAAATGTAAATAGCATAGCATGAGAATATCTTGTTCTCTGTTTATATAATACAGAAGTTGATTATATAAGAAGTTATCTGTCTTTTCCCCTGTCTGTGATCACTTAAATTTCTTTTTTGTATTTACATTTGGCTTGATCACTTTGGCTAACATTGCCACCTTACAGCTCCAGGGTTCCTGACTTAATCCTGAGCTTGAGATACCCTTTGTGAAGTGTTTTGCATACTTGGCCCATGTTAGTGTTGGTTCATCTCTGATTTCCACTCACTGTACAAATCGATGCTCGTAAGTGGATTTTCTGAGCTACTGTAAATTGCCCCTAGGTGTAAATGTGTTTGTGTGTGTATGTGTGTGGGTGAGTGTACTGTATGTGTGAAACGTGCCCTATGATTGAGAGGATGTATGAATAAATTTGGCCTGATCACAATACGACTGCTGACGATCTGGCTAATTCCTAGTCAACACCACTAATTTGATTTGTCATTTTACTTTGTGAGCTCCAGCTAATGGATCGCCACCCTCTGAGTCTTTTGTGTTGCACATGCATTTTTTATACTAACTTGGTTTGGTTGCCAGGTCATGCAAGATTTACTATTTAATTCAGTTATTCAATTTAAGATTTAATTCAACAGAATGTGAAAAAATGTGATCCTCTGCAATTCCATATGGTACAGATATTATGCTTTTATTTCTTTGGTTCAGGCAGACAGCAAATCATTGATCTACTTAAGTGCCTTCTGACTTCTAACACATGGCCCTTTTACAAACAGGCCTTTGTAGTGCAAAAAGAGAAAAGAAAAAAGATTAAATAAAACCAGACATTCTTTTCCTGTTCTGACTGCAGGAAGATGCAGCTCTACCTCTGCCATGTAAATCTGTACTCTGCGTGACTTTTAGAACATGCCTCGGACTCCGTAGTGTTGTGATACATCATATCTAAATCTAAAATATAAGACACAAATTATTGGTCACTTTCTAAATAATAAAAGTATAGTGCATCTACTTATAATTATAAGTAATAAATAGTTTTTTTTACCAATGCAAATAAACGATGCAACGCGATATAAATGCCAAATTCTATAGGATGCACAGTTTTTATGGGAATCACTGAATCTTACCATTCCTAATGTATAGCACTTTTGACTTCTGCCACCGGGTTGCTAAACATTGTCATGCTGAAAAGTGTGGGGTCACAAATTTGACATGGAAAAAAACAATTATTATAACTGGAATTTATTGAACATGAACATGGACATGATCCACAGACTGATCAGGGCAGATATTTCTAAAAAAAAAAAAAATTCTTTAGACTTGTTTTGCACTGTATAATAGAGTATGTAAATTGCACAGCTCCATGTATGACTAAACTTTCTTTCAGCTTCTCCCATCAGGGTCACCACAGCGGATCATCCGCATGTTTGATTTGGCACGTTTTTACGCTGGATGCCCTTCCTAACGCAACCCTTCTCATTTATCCGGGCTTGGGACCGACACTGAGAGTGGCTGGAGTTGGTTCCCTGACGAACCCGGGCCGCAGCGGTGAGAGCGCCGCATCCTAACCACTAGACCACCAGGGGACAAGAGCCATGCATGACTAAGAGTATTAATTCACTAAATGAATTAGATTCTTTAAATAAAGGTGGTGGCTTTGTCATGAAAAATACATTCAGCTGAGGCGATAATTTAGCAAAAGTTAATACTCATAAGATGTAAGGGGAAATAAGATCCTGTACTCCATTGTGAGTAGGATAATAATATATCTGTAAGGATAGTAAAGAGCCATGTGAGCATGGACATTTGGATTTTGTGTAATTATTGAATGAGATAAAAAAAAAAAAGAAATAACAAAATGAATTAAATAAGATGTATGGCCCATGGATTAAAGAAACAATAATATTAAATGTTAACAAGATGGGAATTAATCCAATTATGTATAATGTGCAATCAGCTAGAGAGATAGTTGGTGCTGTATTGAAAACTCCTGTTACATTATCGTTATCAAAAAAAAAATTTTCATGAATAAATACAATCTCTGCATAGATTATTTTCTGAAACTTGGAAAAGACTGATAAAATGCCATAACAATAATAACAATAAAAGCCTCTGGCCACTAGTCCTGTTTTAAACTCTGCCAGTATTTAATACAATTCTTTTTTTTTTTTTTTTTTTTTGTAGCGTGCTTTTAACCATGGACATAAAAAAGTGGTTACAAAGTTCTATGTGTTTAGTGCCTATAAGTTTGTAATAATTATATTTTTAAAAATCAAAAGGCAACCAGAATCTAAAGGAAACCCATAATCATCCTACACAACGAATGTCCATTCACTGAAGTTCCATCATGAGGTTTGCTTTTCAGTAGCGTGTTCTTAAATGCACAACTTTTCATGCAACAAGGTCTCACGCCATTTCGTTATATAGTCACGAACTTTAATCTATTGATTCCCTTTCAGAAATTTAAGCTCTAAAATAATGTGTAATCAGTCAAAAATTCATGTCAAGGCCAGGAAGTATAAAACGCACATGGAGTGAAGCCAGCACCAGCTTCTGTTTATTCACAAAGTGCTCTGTGTGTATAAGTTAAAATTTCAATCGTTTGTCAAAAAAAAAAAAAAAAGAGAAAGCAAGCAACAAGGTTAAGCACACTTTCCCACTGTTCTCAAGCAGGTCCTGTCTCAAACCAGATCCAAGGACTGATCTGATCTAACAGATACATACTCTCATCTATCCATCCTCTCGCCCCGCACCTTCACAAGATTTGTGGAAGCGGCTCTGGTTTCCCTGAGGCTTTAGGGCATCTGCATGCTCAACTACATCGATGATAGAACCACCTATCTCGGTGTTGTGTGGGATTGGACAACTTTGCATGTGCAGATTTCCCCTGCCTGCATTGTGCCATCCTTACGGCTGTCAGGAAGGTCAGAGAAGGACAGCCTTTCACTGTCAAGCAGTTCCAGAAACTGCTAGGGCTCATGGCAGCTACATTCAGTGTTATTTCACTTAGCCTGCTGTACATGAGACCCATTCAGTGGTGGTTAAGGACCCGTGGTTTCTCACAGAAGGGCAATCTCCTCTATATTATCAAGGTCATGTGGCGATGCCTATGTGCCTTAGATTTTTGGAGAGATACCAGTTTCCTATCTCTAGGCTCCGTACTGGAAGTCCCCGGTCGTCATGTAATGCTAACGATGGATGTGTCCCTGTACAGGCTGGCACACCAGATCTTCCTTTGGGCCTAGGGAAAGCTCCTCTAATTGAGAGCAGTTCACAACCTGGGTTGGTTGAACAAAACAGCAGACACCCTGTTGAGGCAGGGGTTAAGACCCGGGGAATGGTGGCTTCACCCCAACGTGGGAGAGATTCGGAAAACCCCAGGTGGATCTGTTCACGTCTCAAGAGACATCGCACTGTCCCCTCTGGTTCAGAAAGAAAACTTTGGTGAAGGCACCAAATACTTCCTATTGCAATACATAAAATAGAAGGTCGTCCTCAGTGATATGAGAAAAGAGGGAAATCTGTGTCTATAAATACAAATCAATTATCGATTAATTCCAGTCCAAATCCATCCTCTTGGTTTGGTTGCTCAATAACTTCATAGATATTTAGGCTGTTGAGGTGGAACCATCCCCAGCTTTAAAGAGTGGTCTCCAATTGAAGAGAACTACATCTACTGGTAGGGCATCTGGGTGCATCCGAAAAGAAGAAAAGAACAGGAAGACTGGTCAATTGTACCTCGAGCATTTTTAACTCAACCTAGAGAGAGAGTGAGCAACAAAATGACTGTTAAATATTATGTGAAGGATAAACACTGTTGAGGGACACAAGTAATTTGACTCCGGAAAGAAGCATGACAGACATTTAGGGTGCTTTTTCCATCTAGTTTGACGTCTATATTAATATAGAAGTTTGCGGACACCAGACCATCACTATGTGCATTTCTTTAAGCATGCTGTTCGAGGCACCACCATCTTACTTTTGCTTAATAATAATAATTTTTAAGGACATTATCATCTAACTATTGAACTACTGCTGTGGGGATTTGCCAATGAACAAGGTCAGGCCAGGTGATGAGGAAGCTAGGGCTGGGGGTCTGTGCATAGAAAATATTTGATCTCTTTGAAATGGAACTCACAAAGTTGTGCTAATGCCACCTATCTCATCAGATCATAATGCCTTTCTTTTTCAAAGATCAATATACATTTTTTTTCTAGGTCTAGATAAAAATAAATAAATAAATAAATAATAACTGAACAAAATGCATTAGATGCATAGATCAATGCACATGCATTTTCCTTTGCATAGCTTAAATGTATCGCAGCTACCGTTCCTATTATATCTCACTGAGCTCCAAGCTCCCAAAGCAGCTAGACGATATTATGGCAATCATATGCGAAACCTCTTCAGGTCACCTCCAAGGTGTTTTTCTTTCTTCTTTCATGCAGGCCTCTTCAGCCAAGCAAAGCTGCTAAGCAACCTGCTAAGCAAGACATCAGTGATTTTTAATGAACTATACTGAAACCAGGGTGATGCAGGATGGCTTTGATTGTTCAATGTGGGGGAGGTCATTTTTTACTTTTTTTTTTAAGCTGATGCGGGGGTCTATCTCTCCAAAGCAGCAATTTGCAAACACATTAGTATGGGTAGAGCTGGGCCCTGCCACTCTCCATCACAGAGACTGATTAATATTCCCCATCTTGCAGCCTCATGCAAACACGAAAAAGGAAAACTGGCAGGCAAACAGGACTTCAATTTGATGAAGTCTAAGATCCTCGGAGTGTAACATGACATTTAACTCATATGGACAGTTCAGTGATAAAACAAGCAGGTGTTAGTTCATTCTAGACTTTGGACTTAATCAGAGGTCATCATTTTGATTTAACAAACTAAATTCAGGAGACAGCAAATATATTTAGCGGGTGATTATTACATTAAATTACGCTGATTGAAATTTTTTATTTGAAAAACAATTTTAGACCTGGTTTCTTTTCATTTTGCTGAGACTAGCATACAGCATTATTGCCTTTATACCGCATTAGCATGTAGCACGATAAAGTTTAACTTCAATATCCCAAAAGCTAAAATATTCTCAATAAGTTGCACTTCTCTTTAGCAATTTTTCCTCACAGGGTTTTTTTTTTTTTTTTGTATTCTGAAACTCTGCCTAACAGCACACTCTTTTTTTTTTCAGTTAAATAGTCAACATTATCATTTTTGGCAGTTGCTGTGTTTATGTTTTCAGTCTGCTTTGCAGTCCTGCTCTGATGATAACACCTGTGTGCACAAATAAATGTGCTTACACACACATGATGGAGTATTGCATTGCAAAAACTCATCTAGTCAAGACTTAAAATCTTATTTCTAGCCATTAAAATTCCTATTGATCTTGTTTTAAGAATTAAATAGTACACAATAGTAGATTATTATGATTGTTTTAAGATTATTTATATTTTTTCCTTACTTAGTTATTAAAGCTTAAAGGTAGTTCTTTTACCTGCAAATTTATCTTAATTACCATCAGAGACATAATTTGAGACTTTAGCTGTAATAACTGGTTTTAAGGTTCCCCAGTAGAAAAAGTTTTTTGGAACTGTGTTCTTTATATAAATTGCTTATGGCTTTTTACTAAGTCGTTCTGTAGGTTGATTTCAGTTTCTCATGTTGAATATATATCAGTGTTCAGTAATGACTAATTGTTGCAAAACGTTTAAGTATTTTGAGAGGCAGCAAGTAACGAATTTGTGTGTTACTTCATTTGAATAAATAAGTTTTCACAAGATGCATTTAGGCGTGATCTTGATTTTAATCTTGTTTTTAGTTAAAATGCTTTGTCTTATTTTAAGACAGAATATATAATAGTGAAAATTCTTAAATTAGGGAATTAAGGAGGAATTCTCTTGTTTAATAGCTCTGGTTTTGAGATCTTTTTACACAAGTTAAGACAAGCAAACTGTTTAAAAAATAATTAACAAACAAGTTTTAAGTTCATTAGACTAAATTGACTGCTTGGAACAAGTGTTTTAATGCTCAATTAATAGTTTTTTTTTTCTTTTTTAAAGCCTAGATATGTTTTCTAATTTAAAAAATCTTACCAAGTGTAACGTCTCTAGGTTACGTATGTAACCCTAGTTCCCTGAGGGAACAAGACGCTGCGTCTCAACGCTTTGTGAACACTTTCACGTTATCCACACTCTGAATCAAGTGTGTAATCTGTCCAACGAAAGGCGCGGCGTCACCGGCGGGGTGACGTCACCAGCTTTTCCCATCTTTGGGAAAGAGAGCCTATTATCGCCAGACTGACCAGTCCCTCACTACTGTGTATGAGGAGCAGAAAGTGCTGTTCGAGCTTGCTGGACGGAGGGGCTTTCCGATCATCGGCTGGCCAAGCCAGATCCAGCTTATTAACGGCACGTGTCACAACCTCCATGAGCTCCTCTATCTCAGGTTCGCATAGAGCTGCCCCCCTCAGAGGAAGAGAGGCAGAGCTGCATGGTCTCATCACAGGGGGAAAAAAATGCTGAAAGGCGTGCTTCTGGAGTCTGCAAACATGAGCTGTACCAGGCAGGTGAGGTTTGAGAAAGGACCAAGCTTTTCTTAGCGGGGCCGAAATTGGGGGGTCAGGGCACCCTCCTCAAAGAGTGCCCTCTGGCAGTGAAGCAATCGCATGCACATACGAGCTCAGTGCTTGCAGTCGTCTCCCTCAAGAATCCTCAAGAAGCCTGTGGGTATCCCATGGCAAGGAGAAACTCACAACCGGAAATTGTGCTCACAAAATACACACAGAGCGCTTACTGAACAAATAGAAGCTGGCGCCAGCTTCAACCCATGTGCGTTTTATAGCTTCCTGGTCATGACGTGCTGATTGCACACATGATTCAGAGCGTGGATAACGTGGAAGCGTTTCCAAAGCGTTGCGACGCAGCTAGAGTTCCTGAAGGGGAATTATCTTACTGCACTGGCAAATTATTTGACTTGATTTTAGTCTGTATCTTCTTAAATCATGCATTTATTTCTTATATTCAGATAGTTATTTTTGCAGTGTGTGTAGTTCTACCTTTCTGTAGGTAGTGAGTAAGGCAATATTCACATTACACTTTTTAAATATATTTTACATCATTTTTAATGTGACATTGAAATGCATTGGAGGATGAGTTGGGGCCTGAGGAAACTGGTGCTTGTGGCCAACCGTTTGATGATGTTAAGTCTAGACCCTGTCTAGTGGAAAAAGAAAATAATCTCAAATGTTGTAGAAGAGCACCTGGTGCATGATGCTCACAAATCAGCTTAAGCTCTCAATGTTATGGCAAGAGTAAGTCCCTGAATCTATTTCAAATGCATTTTCAAATCAATTTTTTTTTTTCCTAGTAAAAACAGTTTAAAACAGGCTTGCATGGGCTTATGAGCAATAACAAAGTTATAAAAAAAATGCCATTAGGCCTATTAGCTGTCTGAATGAAAATTACACTGCGTTCAAACTCAACAGTGCACAAATAGTTTGTTCTAGAGCATTTATATGAAGAAAAAATCCCTAATACTCATCAGAACAGATTCTTCAACGCACTGTACAAATGGGTTTTAAATGTGAGCCTGAGAATAACAATAAGCAATGAAAGGCTCATTGGTTAAGATTTAGTCAAAGAGTTTAAAATTGAATTCTATGATCATTCCACAGGCCATTGTTGAATTAATGTGATGTGATCACCTCAGGTTTTCAATGATTTTTCTTTTTATTATTGTATTCTTCTCAGTTCTTAGCCTTGCTTCGAACATGCATTCTAGAAACCTAAAATGGTTTGGCATCACTTTGATAAGAATTGATCTTCACTGCAGCTTATTCCTAATTGAATTATGACAAAAGATGTTCAAATAATTCTTATTTGAAACTCTGACAAATCAAATCATTATAAACTTCATCATCTTAATCTGACTGTAACCAAATGATTATTAAAGGCATGAAGTTCTGCAATATACAAAGTCCTATATCTGTGAAGAATAGTGTGTAGGAGCCTCTCAGGGTCACAAAGTGACACCATTGCGCACACGAGCGGTGCGGTGCATGCAAATGAGCGATTAGTGATTTACCTGCAGCCACATCATCGAATTTATCACACCACCTCAGGCACAGATGCTGTAAATGTACAAAAATATGCTTGTCTTGTCAAACTTGTCTTAATGCTTTGAGTCATTCACAGGTAAACTCCATCCATGGCCAAGAACATGGCAGTCCCAGGTTATGCTCCCTAGTATGCCAGTGCCCGCACACAAGGGATGCATCTACCTGTAAGGAGTTCTTTCTGCAAAGTTTACCTAAAAACAAAGGGTGTCTGATATCTGTGATATCTTCAACACATAAGATCTTGCGCGTCATAAACCTTCTCACAGCAAAGCGCTAACGAGACTCCTGACTCCTTCTACTCATCGGACCTGCCTGATTTATCCTAATGCTCTACTTCTAGTGTGAGTTCTTATGCTGCTTATGGTGGCTCCACATGGGCACCCTACATTTACATTTATGGCATTTGGCAGACACCCTTATCCAGAGTGACTTATAACTGAGTAGTTGAGGGTTGCTCAAGTGCCAGCAGTGGGAGCTTTGTGGTGCTGAGTTTTGAAAAAGCTTTTATTGTCATTTCTACCATATTTAGCTGACACAGTACACAGTAAAATGCGACAACGTTTCTCCAGAACCCTGGTGCTACATTTAACAACATAGAGCTTTATCACACAACATAAAGCTAAATAACAGAACACAGAGCACAAGTCTAAATTAAGTGTCTCCGCCACATAAAGTGCATCGTGTGCAACCGAGTGTAGACAAAAAACAGTGCAGTCGGACAACACAAGAGAGTGTGGGGCAGATACACAAACATGACCAGTAAACCTATAGGACTATGAGAGGACTATAAACACTGGTGTATTTGTGAATATAAACACAATGTTGTGCAAAAACAGAAGTAGCAGCAGTCGAGAGGTGTAAAAAAGGTTCAGCATGTAAACAGTATAATATGATTAAATATAAATATAATATGGGTAATGGAATCGATTGAGTTGAGTACTGACTGGTGTTGAGTTCAGGTTGTACAGTTCAGTGACACAGCTCAGTGAGTGTGTGTGTTTTGTACAGTTTAGTTTTGTGATCCTATCCAGAATCCAATGCCTTAACCACTGAGCTACCACCTCCCTAACATAGATACATAAAATGACCACCACTGAGCTTCCACCTCCTTAGGATAAATACAAGAGAGCCTAAAGAAGCATTTGATTCGATTTGATTAAATTAAATTCCACTATGTCTTTGTGCAGAATACAAATACCGGGTCACTGTGTATATTGTATGTATATTATACATTCATATGTCCACAGTAAACACTTAGAAGTCAAGTACAATACAACAATACATATTGCTTGCCAGTGCTTATTCCCTTTATCATTGCCCTGTGCACTTGTTTTCTTCTAATCAAAAGGGTAGAATGTTAAATAGTTAAATAATATGAACTAATATGAACTATATGAAGCCCAACCGTCATCAGCAGTATTTTCTGTTGTGAAGTAATTTTTATTGACAAACAAGCCTAAAAGACCTAGTTTGTTAAATAGACCAGGTTTCTTTAAACTTTTGATCCGCAATATTCATACAGCACATTGCAAAATTGTTCAAAACCTCTCGTATTAAAAATAGCAGAGATTGCTCCAGCTGATGTTTTTATTGTAAATCGATATGCTGTTCAAGTAAAAATTCAAAGTCAATTATTTTTTAACAAGTCTTTAAAAAATAAATAACTATAAAAGAAAGAAAAGGCTGCTTGCATAATTCATTAAAATCTTTTCACCATTTTTGTTGAAAAACAGCTTGGGGCGATTTCTGAAGTCAACCATCCACAAACAGTGCTTGTTTCAGTTTCTTTATGATGGTTGGGTATTGTTTATTGACTGCTTTAAAAAATTATTTTTTAAAAAGCAGCAAATTCTTAATAGTAATCAAATCTGAACTTTGACTTGGACACTGGGAAACATTTACTTTTTTGTTGTTTTTAACAAAGCATTGTTTTGTCTTTGAGTTTGGGACCAATGGCATGCTGGAAAGTTTCTACCCAACTCTACTTATTTTATTATTATTATTTATTTATTTGTAGATTTAAATGGAATATAATATTATATCCACTCGTAATTTGATACGAACCTTTAAAGATGAAAACCACAAAAAAGGTGTTTACACACTTACTTGATTGCTGCGGTTGCTGTTTTTTGTACACATTTCTGCCACCAACTGCTGCACTACAGAAGTGTATATGTTTACAAGTACCCCTTTTTGTTTACCTGATTTATACAGAATGTATATCAGTCAGCGCTATTGTGTGTATTTTGTGCATCTGTCCAGCACTGTTCTGTTTTGTGTTGTCTTTTGTCTCACACTGTTTGCACTATTGCATGATGCAGTTTATGTGGCGAGGACAACTTACTATTTAGTCCTTAGCTCTGTGTTCTGTTATGTAGCTTTCTGTTGTGTAATCTAGCTCTGTGCTGTTTTATGTAGCACCAGGGTTCTGGATAAATGTTGTTTAATTTCTGTGTCATCTGCATATGTTTGAAATGATAAAAACTTCTTGACTTGACTTGAACTTGGTAATAGCTTGTATTATGTTTGATAATGATATTTTAGTCTCATCATAGAAGAAAAAGCTGTTACCCAGAAGTCACCATTGTGCTTTTAATACATGAGCAATGGTTTGGTTTTAGCCACATGAAGAGCGCTGAAAATGGTTGTCTGGTGCACTTTTACTTTCTGCCACTGTTCTTTTAGAGTGACTGTTGGAATTACTGTGGATTCTTTCACCAGCTTTTGTCTTGTTTATGGACTGTGCTTTGATGCAGTTTCCACTTCCTCACTATTATTTTAATTAATATTAATAATTTTTTTTCCCTTATTGTATTTATACATTGTACTGTGTATATACTGTATATTATAGTATGTGTATATTCTTTTTATATATTTGCATTTATTTTTATTTCTTTCCTTTGCTGCTGTAACAAAGAAATGTCCCCACTGTGGGACGTATGAAGGTATATCTTATCTTATCTTATCTTATTAACACAATGGTGCTTACTGGAACCATTTAGATAAAAGTTTATATTATTTTTTTTAATTAGATTACCTTTGATTTCTTTAACAATCTCATTATTCTTATTTCTACCATTTTCAAATTTCTCTATTAATAATTGAAGTGTTTTTTGTTTAAAAAATTGGAGCTATTATAAACGTTCACAGTTCTTAAAAAGCCAGTTATAAGTATATTTGTTTTGTTTGAAGCATCATCTTGCATCATTCTAGAGAAACGTTGCCTCAGTTTGTTCATGTTTAAGGATATGTTTGATTCTGTTTGTTTATCCACAGCTCTCTTAAGTTCCTGACTGGTCTGGAGTTCTTTTTTTCTTTAGCCATTTAAATGTTGATTTACTGGTGTGCTGGGAACATTGTCCTCATGTGTATGCATGTCTAGGGCCCAGGAGAAGTTCTTCTTCTTTGTCCACAGCCACTGGTTGCTGTTATAGTAGTGCACTGTTATAGACAGGCATGTGGCACTTAGTTTCGCCCTCAGGTTTATCAATCTTGTGTCAGGCTTGTCTTGCAATTAGCATGTGTTTCAATGCCACTGGGGATGAATATAGAGGGCATGTCAGATCATCAATATACCACCGGCTGAAATGTATGATTGATGGCAAGTGTGACAGCAGGCATGCAGCCCCTGAGATAAAGCCCAGATGCTAAATGGCCAATGCACTTCAGCAACCTTTTTTTTGTAAATAGTTCAGAACCACATCACTGCGGGCTGGAAGACTATACACAGGTGGGCTTTCCTGATGGCAACAGCAGCTCCTGTTAGCTGTTACAGTGAGCGAATCTGATTGGTCTCTGCTGGCTCACATTTCGCTCTCATGACAATCATTACTCGATCTTTACTTAGTTTCTAAGTTACTTAGTTAAAGAATCTCCACCTGAATGTCTATATCAAAGTTTCTGTAGATCAAAGTTCATCATGCTTTTCTTCTATTTCTCAAACATTTACTTTTCTTACCTTGTCTAGACCATAGACTATAAGCATTTTCTTATACATGAGCTGATTGTTCATGTCAGCTTTTTCTCTTCTATGACCGAGACCTAATAGTATTAGGTCTGGTAGATTGCTAATGGGTATGTGACATGACATGCACGAGAGATTCAGATTGCTGGGGAGCATGGCAATATGAAGGCCCCTAAAAAAACTTTGAGGATGATTTGGACTGTAATTATTATCAGTTTAGTAAAATGGTCTGCATAAACAGGTCTTGCATTTAAGTGCCTTTCACTGAACAATAAACCTTAACAATAATGGAACTGTAATAAATGGATTTTAAAGTGTTTAAGATAAAGCTGTTTGATTTTGAAGATGAAGACTGTTTTATCTTGAGGCTGGTTCCTCTCAAGGTTTCATCCTCATGAAGTTTCAGGGACGTTTTTCCCTTGCTACAGTCACCACTGGCTCACTCAGTAGGGATAAACTTAAAATTATTACAACTTATACATCTTTTACTGAATCCAAAAATTGATGAATTTAAATAAAGAAAAGTATAAATGTATTATCAGTAAAACGTAAAAGCTCTGGCACGGAGGAGTTGGTGTTGAATCTACAATGATCTCATATGTTGAGCTACTTTATGACTGAGTAGCTCCTGGTTCTACAACTCCAACTGACTGTAGAAGACTGTAGAAGACTGTAGAAAGACTATTACTCATAATCACACACTTCAGTGCTGTTTTAGTTTTAGGATTAAGAGTCACACTCTTGGTGTCACCCAAAGGAGGTTGGGTTCCATGTTGGAGTCTGGTTCCTCTCAAGGATCCTTCCTCATACCATTTAAGGAAGTTTTTCACCAAAATCACCCCAGGATGCTCATTGGGGATAAACACACATAGTTTACTTATATTTGAGTTTTGTTTAATAATTCTTACATTCTGTAAAGCTGCTTTGAGACATTGTCTATTGTGAAAATGCTATAAAAATAAAGTTAAATTGAAATTAATTTAACTGATTTGAACAATGTATGGCAATACTAACAAATAATAGTTAAAAATTATGTCAGTGGTCAGTATGAACTCTCAGTCTTGGCTCACCCTTTTAGTTATGCTTTCACAGCTAATCTTATCATACCTGATAATCTGCTCTCTGGACCTGCCTGATCCATTCAGATGCCCTGATGGAGTTCTTATCAGTTGGATCTTATTTGGTGCTATATAGGATGGCTTCACACGGACAGCTAAGACAAAGATCAAAAACAAAAATTGAAGGTACGACTTGTGATGGCCATGAGTTCAAGTTTAAACTGTTACAAACTCAAGCACACTATACTCAATACAATTTATATGCATCCATGTCTACAGCACCACCCTTATTATATATTATAACTGTTTAAATGCTGTTTTTGCACATCTACTCAATTGCTACTGTTGGTGTTTTGCACAACATTTTGTGTATTTGTTTAAAAGTACTGTATTTGTTTACAGTTCTCAGTTTTGCACATTGCACTGTATAACTTATAATACAGTAGGTTTACTGGTCGGCTCTATTTTGTGTTTTTTGTGTATCTTTCCAACACTGGAAAGTCTTTTGTCTTGCACTGTTTGTACACGATACACTTTATGTGGGGAGGACAAATTACTTTAATCCTTAGTGCTGTGTTCTGCTAGGTAGCTCTATGTTGTTTTATGTAGCACCAGTGTCCAGGAGTAACATTGCACTGTGCACTGCATCAGCTCTATATGGTTGGAATGACACTTAAAGCTACTTGACTTTTTCCCTCCCCATTGATGACTCATTAAGTTTAAAATTATAAAGCTAATGTTATAGAGACAATTCAATCAATTTGTTTTTCAATTCTATTTACATTTTTTTGTCTAAACCAATCATTTTCAAACTACTTTATGACAATTGTCTATTTTTATATAGAAAATGCAATTAAACTGAATTTAATTTGACCTTGAAACCTGGTCTCGTGTTAATTTTTCAGCTTAAAGCCATGTTTTGAATACAAGTTAAAACCCACTCTGCTCTAATTATATAAAGTATTATCATTTATCCTATTATATACTGTGGTATTTAACCAAAAGTAAATAGTTTGCTAAAATAACAAATGTTGAAGGAGGTGGAGGTCGTTCCCCATCTGCCGGACGATGCTGAGGATGTTTTATGGGTCTCTCCTGTATGCTGTGGCATGCTGGGAAATCAGGCTGAGAGTGGCAGACGCTAACAGACTAATCCACAAGGCCAGCGACGTTGATGGGGAGGAGCTGGACTTTCTGACGATGGCTTCCAAAAGGAGGATGCTGTCCAAAATACATTTCATCCTGGATAACTCCTCCCATCCACTACATAAAACACTGGTCAGTTTGAGGAGTGCGTTCAGTGACAGTCTCATACAACCACGAGGCACCACAGAGAGACCCAAGAGATCATTTCTGCCTGCAGCCATCAAACTACATAAATTCTTTTTCTGAGTGTTAAAAAGCTGGTCCATGATATAGATGTTATAGATATAGATTTTTATGCTACACTTTTATAATGTTAATATCTTGGGCAATTTATGTGCAATAATTTCAGTGCAATAATTGTTACATGTGCAATATCTGTATAACTGTGTCATTGTAGTCTGACTTGTTCTGCCAACTGTTTCACTGCTGCTACACAGTTTTGTACTGGATATTTCTATAAGATTGGAAATTCATTGATTGTACAGCATCTATACTTAATATAATAGTAAGAATTATTGAAAAAAAAAGAATATAAGTGATTTATGTGTATTAGTACCTGATGAGCAGCCTGGGGCAACTGTGGCAAGAAAAAACTCCCTTTGATGTTATAAGGTAGAAACCTTGAGAAAAACCAGACTGTGAGTGGAACCCATCCTCATTTGGGTGATATCAAGGGTGTGATAAGTCTTAAATACAATACACTAGAGAGTGAGAACTAACATAAGCACTGGAGTGTGATTACGATTCATGTGCTTTCTACAGTCTTATACAGTCAGTTGACATTGTGGAACAAGGAATTTCTGAACAACTCATAGGATAGCTCAACATCTGAGATCTTCAAAGATCCAACACCAACTCATCTGTGCCAGAGCCTTTAAATGTTCAAATAAGTCAAATGTTTAAAAACTACATGAAGTGGGATCCAAATGGCAATGGTACATCTCCAGACAGACTTCTTTGAAGGTCCATAATCTTCATGAGGTGTGACACAACTCGGGTTGCCTCAGGATGGGTAGAGAAGGAGAAGCAGTGGAGAGGAATTAGCAAAGTTGTTCATAATATTAACAAACACAAGTTGATAATGTGTTTGATCAGATGTACTGGAGCACAAGGATATGATGTGATGTGTTCTGAGTTATGTATAGGCCATGCTAAAAAGATATATAATAGTAATATTGTGTTCTAATGACATCCGAATGAACTGGATACTGCTTGTTGTGTACAGTATGTAACCATAGTGCTAGGTTTTAGTGGAGGAATGCCAAAGCTACCAGGGTTACTTGGGCTGACATGCCCAGCCAAATAAATTTGGAATTAGTATTTGGCAAAAGGTGAAAATACCACTAGTTCTGAAAAAAAAGAAAAAAACACTGTCAGTTTTAGATTGAGCTTCAATTTGAACAATCTAGTCTGCTGATCTGTCTGAATTTTAGATTATAAATTTGCCTCTTATGACCTGCTTCTGTACCATGACAATGCCTCAAGAAATTGTGTTCAAGACAAGGTAGTTTAATATAAAAACTGTATCTAACTTGTCATTTGGTCAGCTGTGGCTGTAATAGCATTTAGAAGAAATATCTTGGGAGATTTTAAACAAAATAAAAAAATAAAAATAAACTAAAAACGAATAGGTTTATGCATTTAAATAATATTAATTTGCTTATAATGTTTTCTGTTGATTAAACATTTAAGAATAAACTTTTGATTAGCCAAATATTTACAGCAAAAATGTAGATAGATAATACTGTAATGAAATAAATCTGTACTAAGAGGGGAATCATTGAAATTTGTTTTAAATTGAAAAACCTGGCTTAGACTATGTGCCAAATGTATGGTCAATGAATATGATTAAATCACATCGTTTGCCCTAAAATAGTTTCAAGGAAGCTGAAATATATATATATGAATGAACACATGAATTATGTTCATTGTTAAAAGCGCTTTACAAATAAAAATGAATTAAATAAAGTGTGTGTGTGTGTGTGTATGTATATACATATATATATATATTCAATTCCCGGTCAGGGAACCAACCCCAGCCATTAGGTGCACTCTTAGTGCCGGTTCAAAGCCCAGATAAATGGGGAGGGTTGTGTTAGGAAGGGCATCCAGCGTAAAAACATGTAACAAATCCAACATGCGGATCACGAATACGGATGATCCGCTGTGGTGACCCCTAATGGGAGAAGCCAAAAGATATATACATAATATGCAGGTAGGCCTCTACCGGAAAACTAAGTCAAAATGATGTAGGTCAATACAATTAACTACTACAAAAACGCATGAGAACACTGAACATGTCTTAACTAGAGGAAGACATGCTAGCGACAGAGCTTTGTGGGTCCACCAACGCATGCCTGAAAGACACCCTTTCTCCCCCACTGTTTGTGGCGTTGTTAAATCTACTGACCACGCCTGGATTTTCAAAGATTTCTTAGATAAATTTTGATGTTCTTCGATTTTTTTATTTCATTTTTTATATTTTGGGTGACTGACGTGTCTCCGAAAATCTGTACGTTGATACTTCATACGTCTGAGTCTGACTGTATATTTGTGCCGATTCTCTCCAAGAGATGTTCTGTATAAGAAATAACCTCAGTGTGACACCACAGTGTGACACAGTGGCTACACTTGAACTCAAGCTTATTCTACCACTTTTCAACTGTGCTTTATTCAAAGATTATTTTCAATTCGATGAATTCAACTGAGAGTCTCCTCTGCAGTATGTTTTAGATCATTGGTATGCTGAAAGGTCGACAAAGGTCTCATGCTCATAGTCCTGGTGGATGGTAACAGATTCTTCTCAAGAATTTCCTGGTATGTGGTTTTGTTCATCTTCTGGGACTCTGCTAGTACCAGGAGAAGGGAAACAGTCTCAACCCACAACGTTTTCACCTCTGAATTTGACTGTAGGTGTAATGATAGAATGTGGATATGTTGAGGTTATAGACGATAATATAGCGAGTAGCCCATACCTGTTGTGACATGCCCAGCTAATACAGGGAATTCGGGGTCAGAAGATTCAAAGAGAACTAACATGAGCACTTGAGAGTATAAGATTATAAGTGATGTTCTTTCTACAGTTTTATACAGTCTTTATGGTTATAAAACTAGGAGCTACTGAGCTCAACATTTGTGATCATCACAGATGTGTATGGCATAATATGCAATCTGATGGTCAAGTAAATCATATGCATCTATAGAGCAGATTAAAACCACTGAGATATGGAAAATAAGTTTATAATCACAATTTATTGGAAAATAAAAGTGTAGCTGTAAACATGAGTTCTGTTTGCAAGATATATTTTCCAATAAAAACATTTTCACATTAGTATTAAAGATGTTTAAAAAATAAATAGGAAAATAAGTGTCCACAAATGTCATACTTGCGTAGGCAATTTAGATTTCTGAAGTAACTATCAGATTTAGCATGTAACACGTTGTGCAATAAATAGGTGTAGTTGCAGGACAATAATGATCGTAAAAAAAAAAAAAAAAGTTGTTTATAACAGCGTAGCAGTAACAAAACACATCAAGTACTTTGGGTTCATCGGAATCAAAAAGAACGCTAAACAAACTCTGCCCAGACATTTTATACTGTTCTTCCTTTTGAAGTGTAGATAGGATTTAGCCTTTAAATGTAAATTAAGTGTAGGAAATGAGTAAAGGAACACATGGCTGTGTGAGCCACCACTATCGAGCCAGAGGTCAGCAGGTGGTAGTCACCGGTATCTACACATTTACAGTTTTCAGTTCAAATCAGAGTCATCAGAATCAAAATACTTGATTGATCCTATACCGAAATTGTTGAGTTGTAGTTGCTCGGAGTAAAATGAAAGTAAAGAGTAAAGTAAATAAAAAATAAGAAAATGTTCTACATAAGTGAAATTAAATTTGTAACAGCAATGAAACTGATGGCAGTAAGTCAGACGACAATAATAGTTATACAAGTTATTGCACATGTAACAATAATATCTATTATTATTATTATTACACTGAAATTATTGCACAAAATTGACTAAGATATTAACATTATATAAGGTGTGTCAAATCTATAACTATACATATATCTGTGTTATCACATTATATTGTGGACCAGCTGTTTAACAGAGGAGGAAGTTATATAGTTTGATGGCCACAAGCAGAAATGGTCTCTTGTGGCATTCTATGGTGCTTTGTGACTGTATGAATCTAAAATCTATGCAGGATATAAAAAAATAAAAATTACAAACATTGTGAATAACTAAAAATACATTTGCTATTTAAATACAGAATGTTATTCTTTTAAATGAAAGGCATTAATAGCTACATGATTTTGTTATGATTTTGTGATTTCAGTTTTAACTGTCAATTGCCTCATGTGCCATTTTTATTGGCAATGAAGAAAAGATTGTTTTTTTGGTAAATACTGTATATTGCGTGACAATAGCAGTGACAAGATACAAAGAAAAAAAATTCTGAGTTCTGAGTCTGCATTTTGAGTTTACACATTTACACACTTTGACAGTGTAATGTCTGGCACAGGTAATTTAGATTTCATGTCCTAGGCATTCCTTTTAAACCTTGACATCTGCATTTGAATCAAAGGATGAGCACCACTTCTTACACTTTTATTGGGAGTTTGTAGACCACAGTGTCATACCCCCACCTCGGAAGACACTGAAGCAGGACAAACCCTGACCTCTCCAGCTGACTTCAAAGCAGCATTCAACTGATAACACAAGCCAGTCTCTATACCTTACACAGTACACAAACACACACACACACACACACACACACACACACACACACACACACACACACACACACACACACACACACACACACCACCCTGAAAGCCAGATAACCCCCCTGGCCTCTCTGTCTGACTTCACAAGGACCCTCAAACCATAAAACATTTCACTCTCGAAACTCTGCCCTAGTAGGTCTGACACACACACACACACACCACAAGGAAGCATTTTTTTATTAATTAAATAATAAATAAAATGTTCCACATTACATGACATAAACATATATCATGTATGTATTTTCTCCTGTAAATAAACCTAGTGTTTAACTCTACTTCAACAAAAGTTACACTCTAAAGGTTTATTAATGTACCCCTGTCTTTTCATTTAGGGCCTGATATAAAATTATCTGCTCTTTACTTTCCTAACAAGGGTGCATTTTATTTGATCATGAAATGTACCATATTGTCTTAATACACTTTGGATAAAACTTTAAGTTCTCCAAAGCAAGTATAACCCAGAAACCATGCCCACAAACGCATGAACAAAGGACGTTTCTTCCTCCAAATTGCAATCCAAAGCCAATGCAAGTAACCATTTTACCAACCAGTCTAAATGCGTGTTTGAGCTTAACCCCCTTATTTTTAAGGTGAATTTGAATTCCTTGATGATTCTCGTTTAGGTTGTGGTTACCGTATTTTCCGGACTATAAGCCGTTACTTTTTTCCCACACTTTGATCAAGCCAAAACAATGAAGCGGCTAATTTATGGATTTTTTCGGGGGTTTTCCCGGTTTTACAAACTTCAAGCCAAAAGATTGAGCCCCATAACATTAGACCAATGAAATTGCCGAACGGTTCAGGTGAACCAATGAAACTCTTTATATTAAATCAGATGCTCCCACTGAATCGGGCTGCACCACATCATAAATATGGATGATGTTTCTCTGACGTTTGACCCGCCGCTCACTCAGACTGTCTACAGGAAATGTGAATCATTCGTCACACTGAAAACAACCGGGCATGAAAACACACTTCACCTGTGTTCTGAGCTGCACGGCATCGGAGAAAAGATTCACCGATGGTGATTTTTAAACGCACGACGATGGCTACTGTTTAGATACAAGCCGTGTAACAGACACTGTCTTTCATCAAAGCCTGTGTAAAGTTTATTAGTTTTAGTGAAGACTTGTAGGCTTATAGACAGGTGCGGCTTATTTATGTTCAATATAAAAATCTGTCAAATTCAGTGGGTGCGGCTTATATTTGGGTGCGCTTAATAGTCCGGAAATTACGGTAATTTTGAAGATTAAGCTTCCCATGCCTTTCCTTTCTTTTTCTCTTCTCTTACTTCTTTTCCTACTTCTCTTCGTGTCTTTCTTGGCAGGGGAGATACCCCTTTTATAGAATTAATAAAAGATTATACTGTCTGTTCGGCAGACGAACAGACCAAATAAGTTAATAATGTTAATTCCATTACTGTCAATTCAACTTAATTTAAATATTTAGGAGTAACTATTACCCGTTATAATTACTTATAAATATTTCCTTATTTTGCAAACCAAATTTGCTACAACAGTTTTTTAATTATAACTACATCATATACACATTAATAAGTATTACACACCAGTGAAGAAATCACTGTTTAGTTCAATTTAGTGTTTTTAGCTGGTAACCATTCAAACCAGGCTGGATTTTCCAGCAGGGATTGTTTAGTCTAGTCTGTTTGGTGAATGCCTGGCTCTTGCTTATGATTGCTTGTTTGCCCTTCTGGAGTGTTTGTTCTGGTTTAAGAAATAAGCCTGAACTTGCTGCCTACCAACATGTTGTATTTGCAAAAGTGTGATGGAGAACACAGAAAGGGTTATTTATAAGATGCATCAGCAAAGGACCAAAGTGCACACGTTTTTAAACCTTTAGAAAGTAGTGTGTATTTTTGTGGCCAATATGAATTTCAACAGGTTATTAAATTTTGATATTATGTAAGGCGGTCCTACTAGTGTTTAGCTCTTCTAACCAACTCTAGGTCACTGCATAAAACACTTTTGGAACCACGCCAACCACTGGGGATTCTTGTGGACCAGAATCAGAAGATAAGGGTCGTCTTACAGGAGCAAAAGTAAGTAATAAGTATAATAGTGTAATCTAGTAATAGTCTCTAATCAATTAATCACACAGAATAAATAGAATAAAGAACAGAGTCATTTAATAGGGCAAAGACTGTAGTAAATTGTTTTGATTATTTTTAGTCCTCAAAACTTCTCTTTTAAATTGGTAATGAAATAACAAGTGAATTGAATAATAAAACACAAAATAACAAAAGGATATACAAATTCAAAAACCCAAATCAAGGTTCAAATTCAAAATAAGAAAAAATAAACAAAACAGTAAAATAATAAATTTCACACAGTGAATTTCAAAATTAGTGTTTCAGTTTTGAAGTCAGTTCCTCAAAGACATTCAGATTTTAAATTCGTTTAAAATCAGTTTAATAATAATGAGCTTCAATTTTTGCGTTCAACTCAGTCTTAATGTCCAGTTGAGTTTAAGTTCGATGTCTCGATCTCTAGTTCAAAAATATAAAGCAATGCTCATCAAAAAGTGGAAGAAAAAAATAAATCCATGAGTGAGAGAAAAAATTAATTTTGATCCACTGAAGGTCCGGGTAGAAATACGACCGAAATACGAATATTCAGCAAGAACAGGATTCAGGAACAATTCTCACAAAGAAAAAAACAAAAGGAAAAAAAAAACAGCCTTGTAATAACAAAGCCAAAATTTGCACATACAGGTAGTCGCCAACTTACGACCACGATTGGGACCGACAGATCGGGTCGTAAGTAGAGTAGGCTATATGTACAGTACTGTGAAATTATGCCGGAAGCTGCTAAAAAGAAAATAACGTACGCCGCGACTAGCGATTCTGATTGAATGGTCATAAGTTGCATAGGTCGTAAGTCGACGACTACCTGTACATGAGAACATACATGCTAATTCACCATGTGCTCAGTCCAACACTAGGGCCTATGCACAGTGTGAGCAAGCTAGCACCGCATGGCGCATATCTCACGTTAAGAAATTATCTCTGTCTAAAACGTAAAACATCTTATAAACCTTCAAACATGACTATATACAGTCATATATATTATAGTCATACACTTTTAAAGCATTTTTTAAAACTTTTACATGACTTATGACTTTTTTAAATTCCTTTTTCACGTTACAATTCACAGTATTTGCAATCTAAATAACTAAATACACTTCCTATAACAAAGTGTGTACTCACCAAGGAGAAGAATAAATCAGAAAACAAAAATAAAGTTGTTTCTCCCCGGAAAAGATGTACAGGTAGTCGTCGACTTACGACCACGATTGGGACCGACAGACCGGTCGTAACACTTCGTAAGTAGTTTTGGTGGTAAGTAGAGTAGGCTATATGTACAATACTGTGAAATGATGCCGGAAGCTGGTAAAAAAAATAACGTACGCCGCAGCTAGCGATTGTGGTCGAATGGTCGTAAGTTGCATAGGTCTACTACCTGCATATTATATCTTATTGCGTCAGTCTCGTCACTTCCCGTTCAAACGTCGTCACACAATACTATTTTCAAAACATCAAGTCTCTAAAACTTATATATCACAGATGTAAATTCAACGTGTTAATTATCTAATCGCTGGATTACTAAACAGAGGATTCTAATTACAATTTGTGCAATTGCGTCTTCACTCTCGTTGTGCCTTTCGGCAAGGGGCGGGACTAACCTTTCACCTCACCAATAAGCAATTGGCTCCAAAGCATTTCTAATTTTAATTTATAAAGCAATTTTTCTAATTTTTCTTCTTTCTTTTTCTATATATTTATACAATTTATAAAAATAATAGTTATATAAAATTGCCAATAAATGCTAGTGACCTGGGTTAATGACCTGGGTTACAATTACAATTATAGAACCCCTGAATTGGGGAAACAAATAAATGAGTCCAAAAGCCTATTTAACTACATATTCTTATGCCTTGTCTAACATAAATGAAATTGAATCCTACAAATGAGCTATTTAACATGTTTTACTGAGTAAATGTGGGTGTGTTAGATCAAAGAAAGCACTACATTGTGCAGTACAGAGGGCAGTTCAAGACCAGAAAAAAGGGTGTTAATGCACATTATTTACCTATTTAAAGGGGAAATCTCTAAAACACTATTATGAAAGTCATCACTAAACAGTTCAACTTCCAGCAATGATGGAACTGTAATAAATTGACATTTTCCTGACACCCAGATGAGAATAGGTTCTTTTTAGAGCTTGGATCCTCTCAGGGTTTCTTTCTCTGATCATCTCAAGGAGTTTTCCCTTGCCGCAGTGGCTTGCTCATTATGGATACATTTACCAGAAAAAAAAAAAGATAGATCCATGAAGTTACTGAGCAATTCAAAAACTTAGAGGATGGATTTGGGCTGTAATTGATATCAACAGTTAAAAATACACAGTGCACAAACACCTATCACTGAACAGCACACCCTAACAATAATAGAACTGTAATAAATGGACATTCAGTGCCACCCAGATAAAGAGAAGTTCCCTTATGAGTCTGGTTCCTCTCATGTTTTTTCCACAAACCATCTCAAGGAGGTTTTCCTTGCCACAGTCACCGAACCGATACATTCTTTACATAAATTGTCCATTGACAAGAGCACTCTACAAATAAAACATTAAAAATTATCTTTTGTTTAGTTTAATAGAAGTGAAAGAAGTGCAGAGACAATAAAGGAATGTATGTTGGAGTACCATAATTAAGCTTACAACACAGCGAACAAATTATTAGAAAAACCTTCAAAGTGTAACCTTGTAGCATGCTGCTGAGAAAGAAGGGAGCATGGCCTTCAACAATACTGTCTCTTTGAGCAGCAAATGAAGTACAAGCAGTCCACAATCACACAACAATCAGGTTCATATACTGTAGCTGTGTGTATCTATTGTTCTCTTTTTACTTTCCAGGCTTCTCAAGAAGGGTGAGAAGCTGTTTCTGCAATCAGAAGAGTCCAACTTTTTGTTGTTTCGCAGCCCTGCCTCATAGCCATGCGCTCATGCGTTATTCAAAACAAGAGTTCAAGTTTCACATTCAAGTCTATTTTATATCGGTTTTTACAATGGACATTGTCTTAAAATCAGCTTTACAGAATTATAAAAAATTTTTATATAAGTAAATTGTGTGTATTTATCTGTGATGAGCAGACCGGGGCAACAGTGGCAAGGAAAAACTCCTTTAGATGGTATGAAGAAGAAACCTTGAGAGGAACCAGACTCAAAAGTGGAACCCATCCTCTTTTGGGGAATATCAACAGGGGTGCTTAAGTGGTGCTGTCCGTTCAGCACTTTGGAGACAGTCGTGTGAGGAACATGTCTGGACTGTCACATATTTGAAAATCACATTTCATGAAACCAGGTTTACTCTTCTTCCCTCTCCTGCAATAAACATACATCTGCTGTTACCTCTGTAATCAGAAGGTACAAGATACATCAATCACCCACAACATTAAAACCACCCGCCAATTATTGTGCCAATAAAACCGCTTTGTCATTGACTCCACAAGACCTCTGATTGTGTTCTGTGTTATCTGTTGTAAGGATGTAAGCAGTAGATACTTTAGGTTAGAAGGTGGGGCCTCCATGAATTAGACTTGTATGACTAGCACATCCCAGAGATGCTCATTTGGACTGGGATCTTAAAGTCTTCAAACTATTCCTGTACTTTTTTTCTGCAGTACAGATGTGAAAGGACTGGTATGCTGCTGAAAGAGACCAATGCCATTCGGGAATACTGTTGCCATGAAGAGGTGTAACTTGGTCTGCAGGAATGTTTATGTAGGTGGCACATGTAAAAGTAACATCCACATGAATATCAGAACCCAAGGCACTGCCTCTGGCAGATTGCCTTTTTGCCTTAGTGCATCCTGGTGCTATCTCTATCCCAGTAAAGCAATGCACATACACCTGGCTGTCCACATGATGTAAACTTTTTCCATTGCTGTATGGCCAAGATCTCATGCTTACATTCCCATTGTAGGTGCTTTTGGTGATATTAAAACCACTGTAATGTTTCATTACAGTGGTTTTAATATTATGGTTGTTCATGCATACCTGACAGTTAATGTCAAATATGTTTTTTTTCCATACAAGCCAGTGCACTTTTAGTGCATGTCCCAAGCCCGGATAAATAGGGAGGGTTGCAAAAAAAATATGTGCAAAATCAAATATGCTGAATCACATACATAAATTTCATACCGGATCGGTCGAGGCCTGGGTTACCAATGACTGCCACGGGTATTGTTAGCCAACAGGGTAACGGTGAACCTTAGGCTACTGTTGGCCGAAGGAGGAGAAGGAAAGGAGGAAGACATCTACAGAGACAGCAGGGAAAGAAGTGTAGAAGTGATCCTGAAGAAAGAGTGAAGTAAGAGTGTAGTGGAGGTAAAGAGAGTTTCTGATAGAGTGATGAACGTGAAGCTGGAAGTTGAAGGGGTGATGATAAATGTCATCAGTGCCTAAGCTTCACAAGTGAGTTGTGAGATGGAGGAGAAAAAAAAATTCAGAATAGATGAAGTGGTACAAGGTGTAGCTAACAAAAGAAAGATTGGTGATTGGGGCAAACTTTAATAGCCATGTTGGTGAAGGCAACCGAGATGATGAGGAGGTAATGGGTAGGTATGGCCTTAAGAAGAGGAATGTGGAAGTGCAGATGGTGGCAGATTTTGCTAAAATGATGGAAATGGCAGTGGCAGAAGATGCAACCTGAAAGAGATTGGGGACTGTAAGGTGTTGGCAGAGAAACCGAGCTGGGAAGGATGTGCTGCAAGTTATGCAGTAAATGATGGAAATGTGTTGACTTAAGAGGAGAATGTGTTAAGAATATGGAGATTTTAACAGCTGATGAATGAGGAAAATGAGAGAGTGAAGGTTGGATGATGTGGCAATGGTGAATCAGGAAGTAGATTAGTAAGGAGGAAGTTAGAGCAGCGATTAAGAGGATGTAGAAAGTAGAGTCGGTTGGCCCAGATAAAATACCAGTAAAAACATGGAGATGTTTAGAAGAGATGGCAGTGGAGTTTTTAACCAGATTGTTTAACAAGATTTTGATTTTAGGTGAGAGGATGCCTGAAGAATGAAGATGGAATTTGCTGGTACTGGTTTTTAGGAATAAGGAAGATGTGCAGACCTGCAGTAACTACAGGGGAATTAAGTTGATCAGACACACCATGAAGTTATGGGAAAGATTAGTGAAAGCCAAGCTGAGAGAAAAGGTAACCATCTGTGAGCAACAGTATGGTTTCATGCAGAGGAAGAGCACCACATTTGCAATATTTGCATTGAGAATGTTGATATGTTGAAAGCATACAACAGGGTGTCGAGAGAGGAGTTGTAGTATTGTACGAGGAAGTCAGGTGTGTCAGAGAAGTATGTGAGGGTGGTGGAGGACATGTATGAGGACAGTGTGACAGCAGTAATTTGTACAGTGGGAACGACAAACTGGTTCAAGGTGGAGGTGGGATTGCGTTAAGGATCGGCTCTAAGCCCTTTCTTGTTTGCAGTTGTGATGGACAGGACGAGGTCAGACAGGAGTCTTTGAGGACTATAATGTTTGCAGGTGATATTGTGATTTGTGGAGAGAGTAGGGAGCAGGTTGAGAAGAGCCTGAAGAGGTGGAGGTACACGCTGGAGAAAAGGGTAATGAAAGTCAGTAGGAGTAAGAAAGAGTACATGTGTGTAAATGAGAGGGAGGGCGGTGGAGTGGTGTGGTTGCAGGGAGAAGAGGTGGTGAAGGTGTAAGAGTACCTGGGGTCAGCTGTGCAAAGTAATGGAGAGTTTGTGATTTAGAAGGGTATCTGCAAGAGTGAAAGGGAAAGTTGATGAGCATGGACAAGATTAGAAATTAGTTTATTAGCAGGACCATGCCTGTAGGTTGGTTTGGAGACAAGGTGAGGTAGGTGTGATTGAGTAGGTTTGGACATGTGCAGAGGAGGGACATGGGGTATATCAATAAGAGAATGCTGTGGATGGTGCTGCCAGTAAGGAGGAAGACCAAGAGGAGGTTTATAGATGTGGTGAGGGAAGACATGCACATAGTTGGTTTAAAAGAGGCAAATTTAGAGGACAGGGTGAAATAAAGACAAATGATTGGCTGCTCCCATTTGGGGTTGCCACAGCTAACCAAGAACTATGAAACTGTAATGATAACTCTGTTGGCCATTATTAAATATCATGATAGCACAGTTGTAATGCAAACATTTACTTTTGCTTTAATTCTGCTATAATAAAATACATACAGTATTACATAATAACTGTTCTCTGTTTATTGGCAAATAAAACTAATTGACTAGAACAGATTTACTAAATGTATCAGGGGGCCAAATTTAAACACCAAAAACCGAAAAAAATCAAAAAGTTCTTCCTAAACTAAAAAACCTTCCATAAATGCATCCATTCCATGCATATGTAAATATAAACTTAACTGCTTTCAGGAGAAACTGTGATTCTATCCATCAATGTGACCTGAGTGGTGTACACCCAATTTTTAATAAATCCTCAGAGATAGAATCTGAAGGGTGTGATATCAGTACATCAGGACAATCTTTTAAATGCCAATCCAAAATAGTAAAAAACTTGCTACTGTGTTGTTTTTTGTTTGTTTTTGTTTTGCAAGTTTTTTGACAATCACAGTATTTCTCCATCTTGTGCTTGACTTTTTTTTACATTGAATAAATTATTATTACTGGACATACGTTTATATAATTAGGATTTGGAACTTCAAATACTGTAGCTGTGAGTCTGCCTCCGGAGATTTGTTCACATATCCTTCCATAGCCAGTGGTTATTTCATGCTTAAAAAAAATTATAATTGCACAATTTGTAGTATTGTAATTCCAAATAAGAAATATTTAATTAAATTCTATAAAATTCTATTTGAATAGCGTTTTCAGCAATATTCACAAAACAGAAATAAATGTATAGATTATGGGGTTGGAACTTATCTACGGTTCACTGTATGGTATGATTTTCTTATTGAAATGAAGTATAAGTATAGATTGTTTCATATACTGTCTTTTTTAGTGCATTTTTAAAATTTCCAGAATATTTTAAACGAGGTCTTACATACTAAGTGTTTAAATATTGTTATATGTATTTGTTTGCATGTCTGAATTGGTGGTTCCCCTTTTGGGAACTCGAGCTGCTTCACAATGCTTTGGGAACACCTCCGCGTTGCTCTCACTTTAAATCACGTGTGAAATCCGGCCAAGGCGTGACGTCACCGGCAACATTGCAAACCAGGAAGCCACAAAATGCGCAAACGGTGAAGCAACGCAAGCTTCTGTTTGTTCAGGTAAGTGCTATGTGTGTGAATCTGTGCAAGCAATGGCTGAGAGCAAACAAAACTTCTGTTTCATTATGGGGAGACACATATGATCGATGCGCTGTTTGCTTGGGAGTGGAGCATGCTCAGTCGGCTCTCGAGGAAGACAATTGTTCGTGCTGTAGCTGCATGGCTATGTGCATGCTCCACTCGCAGGCCGACCTGGCAGAAGACATGGAGATGGATGAGGCTTCTCCTGCCGGGCCAAGCACCTGTTCCCTGGGGGAAGCATGCCCTTTAGCGATTTCTTCTCCCGGTGCGTGCAATGCAGAGCTCCATCTTTCTTCCTCAGAGGAGCGAGTATTTTTTGAAAGCTAGCGAGCCCACAGACTCCTCACAGCCTGTGCTGTACGAGGAGCTCCTGGAGGTAGTGACATGGGCTCTGTCCAAGCTAGAAATAAAATTGCCCGGATGACAAGTGGAAACAGTGCACTCCCAGTAAGCTGGATGAGCATTTCCTGCACCCCGCATCACAGCCTCCACACCAGGGCCTACATTTTTCCCCAACCTGCACACCGAAGTGTCCAGGTCCTGGGAGACCCCATATGCGGCCCATACCTTCTACCCACGATCCTCGCTGTATGCGAATGTAGTAGGGTTTAAGGAGTGGGATGATGGCCAGGGTTAAAGAGATGCTAGAGGGATCTCCTCTCGCAGACAGGGGGAACCCTGGTTCACCCCCGCCCAGAGTTATGAAAGCAATGGCTGTGGCCCCTGAGGGGGCACAGTTTCTAGCAGGTGGTCTCTCTACTGAGGTAGTGGAGACCATCCTCCATTCCAGAGCTCCCTCTATGAGGAGGTCGTACGCCGTTAGATGGCAGCTGTTCACCACGTGATGTGAGCACCACTAGTTAGACCCAGTAAACTGCCTGGTTGGTTCAGTTCGGGAGTTCTTGCAAAAATAGTTTTCCACTGGGTTGGCTCCATCAACCCTGAAGGTTTATGTGTCTGCTATCGTGGCTTATTGCTTTTCTGTTGCTGAGTAAACACCCTCTCGTGACACGTTTCCTGCGTGGCAAGCGGAGGCTAAGGCCCGGGATGCGACCCAGAGTGTCTGTGTGGCCGTTGTGTTGGCGGCGCTATCTGAGCCCCCCTTTGAGCCCTTGGCTGAGGTGACCCTTAGGTACCTGCCTGTAAAGACCGCTTTTCTTCTAGCAATATCTTACCTGAAGAGGGTCAGGGACCTGCAGGCTCTTTCCGTGGCCCTGTCTCGCCTGGAGTTTGCCCCTGGCATGGCCAGTGCCTTTCTCTACCCTAAACCTGGGTATCTATCTAAGGTGCCTGCGGCTCCCCTATGACCTGTCGTGCTGCAGGTATTCTGCCCTCATCCTTTCCAAGCCCCCGACCAGGAGACGCAAAATCGGCTATGCAAGCACTGGACAAGTTTCTCCACAGGACGAATCCGTAGAGAAAGTCGGAGCAGCTGTTTGTCTGCTTTGGCCCTTATAGCAAGGTTTTCCTGCCAATAGGCAGACTCTCAGCAGGTGGATGATGGATGCCATTTCTTTATCTTATGAGTCCTCTGGTTTTCCCACTCCGTTCGGAGTCAAGGCTCACTCTACGCGGAGTATGGCAAGGTTTTGTGACCTCGACATCAGAGCCACTCCCGGCTCCTCTGTCCTGCGTTCCGGTTGTGCTCAGACACACTAGGGACTGGTCAGTATGGTGCGATTGGACACTCGTTCCCAAAGCGTTGTGACGCAGTTTGAGTTCCCGAAAGAGGAATGTCTCTAGGTTACGTATGTAACCCTAGTTCCCTGAGGGAATAAGACGCTGCATCGACATGTCACACTCCCTGCATCCCCGCCACACTTACCTTCTCTTTTTCAGAAGCTAGGGTCACTCCACTGCTTGCACATTTTGTAGCTTCCTGGTTTGCGACGTCGCACCACTGGTGACATCACGCCTTGCCATTGGCTGAATTTCACACGTGATTCAGAGCCTGAGTAACGCAGCATCTTGTTCCCGCAGGGAACTAGGGTACATACATAACCTAGAGACGTTTATGTGCAGGCTCCAGACACTGTACTTATTGTGTTTGGCCATATTTTTTCCAAATTGTCACTTAAACATATAAAATGTATTACATTATTCATGGATTAGTAATATCTTTCAATATAAAAACATTAGACTTCATAAAGATACAGACTTAGTAGACCTTCTTTGTCTGTGCTTAGAACTCTATTCTGGTCCAACCTCATTCAGCACCAGCTGCATATATCATGTGCATCATTATATCTTAACTCCTACTGAGCAAGCATGTTGTATTGAGGACAACAATAACTAGAATATGTTTTTTTTTTTGTTTGTTTGTTTTGTTCAATTGAATTCATTTCTTTGTATGAATTTTTTAGTTTACACACACACAAACACACACACACACACACACACACACACACACACACACACTCCCCTCACACTATTTATGGCATAGAAGTATGGATTGCATAGAATTATTATGAATTTGTTGTGTTGTGCTGCTGCTTTAAAAATAGGAAAATCTATAAAAACCTTTGAAAATAAAATAATAAAATTCTAAATAATGATAAAGACATTAACTATACAGTTTGTGCATGGCATGTAGAGTGATGATTTATAGTTGTCTATTATAATTGGGTTAATGTAACACATATGAACAGCATGGGGTTTACATTACTGTCATGTTACTTTTTATGGAAGCAGGTCAGAGATGACAGTAGGTCCTTTTTATTATTGATGAGGTTGACTGCTGTCAATAGAAGTATTAACCTACTGTTACATGCACTAAAATCTTTGTGTCATTATCTATAGTGATCTTTAAAATAGATATCAGTATTGCTAATAGAATGTCCTTCTATTTGGGAAATAGAATGTTTTCTATGGTCAGTGTCATAATTCCCATCTATGAAATAATGCAGGGAAGTTAACCAAACGCTAGTGCATATATTCATTATTTTTTCAGTGTCAATCCACTAATTAAGCTTCACAAGAGGTGATTATTATTATTATTGATTATTGATATATTGATTTTTTTTATTATTATTATTATTATTATTATTATTATTATTATTATTATTATTGCAATTATTATTTACATGTTACAAATCAAGACCGAAAATGTTTGCATGACTATGCACTGAGAAAATTATAATGCACAGAAACACTGTTACATAAAAACCCTTCATCCTTCATACACACTGTAGAGTCTTTTAGTTTATGACTTTAAAACCTTGCAGAATGCCAGAAGTTCCAAAAGTCCATCAAAAAGTTTTAACCAAAGAGTCATAATTACAAGCTTATGTAGGTTTGTTAACACATCAACGCAGACATTGGGTCTGCGTTACAAATAAAGATGAAACTAAATAAATATCACTTGCTTAAAAATCAGTTTCCTTAAAAGAATTAAGGATTATATGCATACTATTATCGTTACATTTGAACTTAACAGTGCTCAATTCAAAAAGCAGCATCATGGTATGGGATTGCATTCGTGCCTGTGGAATGTTCAGCTTGTACATTTGGAAAGGCTCCATCGGTTTTCAGAGTGACAAATGCTTCCATCTAGAAAACGTCTTTTCAGGAAGGGCTATAGTCCATCTATTACAATAGCATGACTTTGTAGCAGAAGAGTCCAGTCTAAAACTTTCAGCATTTGAAAGCATCATGAAAGCTTCGGCAGCTGGACTCCTGTATCAGACACATATGGGACAACATTCCTCTCCCAAAACTTCACAAACTATTCTCCTCAGTTCCCATATTTATACAGACAGAAGACAGTGGTAAACATGGCCCTGTCCCAACATTTTTTAAATCCTGTCATGGCCATTAAAACAACTTTATTTTTCCCTTAAAATTATATATATACTTTGTTTGAACAATTGATATGTTTTTTGGTTTGTTCTATTTTGTGAATAGAATAAGGATTTTTGAGATATGCAAATCATTGCATTAGGTTTTTCAATTTGCCTATTCAATTCTGCACAGTTTTTTTTTTATTGGGATTGTAATATAGTAAAGCTGAGTAGAAAGGAAAGCTTCGGGTTTAAAACAGCATCTTTAATAGTTGCATAAATTATGCTTTTTCTAACAATGAACATATTCAGTGCAGTACTGAAACATAAATATCATTGCGACTAACACATTTTCAGGAGTAAATGCAGTATTTAATTTAATTTTATTTACTCTGTAATGGTGATCTATTTTCTGATAAAAAATGAAGGAAAAAATCTCAACTAATATAACCTTTAGTAACACCTACCTTAACTAAACATACAGTAAATATACAGTAAGATGTCATATAATGAGCTCCACAGCAAAGTCATTGCTTTCCCATGGGAACAGAGATACAGAGTGGTCCCAACTTTAGAGTTTGTACCTTGCACCTGTAATTAATTTAATCAATCTAAAATTTGACCCTGTTTTCTGCTTAAACCTCAAACCGCAGCAATGTGACCAGAAGCATCTGCTTGTAATGGTATTGAGAAAAAAATCTCTTTATTTCACGGCACCAAATCATTTACTGTACACCATCAGTGTGACACTGAGCTACATACACTGAATATCAATGTGTTAGCAAGCAGACAGATAACCATTATACACTGGCATTGGCCCGAGTGGTCCAAAGCATTTTTTACACTTTTTCCACGAATACGCTCAACACAAATTTTTGTGCTTACAAAGAAATTTTCTTCAAAAAATGATTCTAAAGTCAAAGGCTTTTGAGTACTATGTAATTTTAAAATATTGTCTATAATATGGACTTTTATTGCCAGCTACTACCGATTCACCAGAGATGATTGAATGCATAAATATTTTTAGAGTACTTTTGTTCTTCTGTCCTATTTCATTCAATGCCAAATATTCAAGAACGTAAGTCCTGAGACCACATAAACAACTTGTTTCTCCCAAAATACATAGGATTTATCAGTTAGTAACTTGCCAAAAAGTATAAACTGAAAGTTTTGTAATGTATTGCAGTGTATACAAGATATTGAAGAATGTGGCTCAGACCAGTAACAATAACATTTCTGATTATCATATTTGGAGCAAAGCGAAATGAGGTAAGAAATAGTAAATATTTTTAACTAATATTCTCCCATTGACAAAAATAACTTTAAAATTATAGTGTGAGCTGATATTAGAAAAAGAGGACACTCCCTTTGGATCAAACAATCCTACTGTTGGTTCTATTTGAAATGCCCCTTCTTTAAATTTCTTTTTTTCACTTTACAGTCAATTGAAAATAAGTTCTAACCAATTACATTTTTTTATCATATGCTGGAAGATATGACATATTGCAAAGGCACGTTATTTGATTTAAACACACTGCATAGCTAAATTTGATGGACAACTGACCGTCAAACCCATATGCATACATTCACCAACTGTTGTCACAAAATGTAGACTGTAGCTTTACAATTTCCCTGAAAAATACATAGACAGTGTTCATAGTGAAGACATGAAGGATATAAGTGGAAGACTTGCACCTACGACTTGCACTTCCTTGCATCCTAATTGTCTGAAGGAGCGATACAGAAGGTCTTTTCTCCCTGCTGGTATTAGACCTTAAAATCAAAGCTGCTCCTAGTGAACCATTCACCATAATACACACTGTTATTACTGTTTAACTGTGTAATAATACTACATGTGTGCAATATTACCTGCAATATGTGCAATACCACCTGTGTGCAATACTACCTGAAATATCTACTTTTTCCTTATTTGTATTTATACATTGTGTTGTGTATATACTTGTATACTATAGTATGTCTATTCGTCTATTCTACAGTATATTTGTATTTATTTTTTATTTTTTTCTTGCTGCTGTAACAAAGAAATTTCCCCACTGTGGGACGAATTAGGGTATATCTTATCTTATCTTATCTTATCTTATCTTATCTTATCTTATCTTATCTTATCTTATATTACAGAGTCCTGGCCATGACCCCAGTGAACACTTTTTGGATGGACTGGAACACCTCAGGCCTACTCACCCAACCTCAGGGCCTGATGTCACTAATACTCCTTTGGCTAATAGATTCCAAATACACATAACACTCCAAATTCTTATAGAAAGCCTTTCCAGAAAAATGGGTGCTATTATTACAGCAAAAGAGGGGCTGACTCTGGAGTCTAGAAAAACATGTATTTGTCTGATGGCTATAAGTAAACCAAGGGTGTAAAAAAAACATTTATACACGAGTATTATGTTATTTTGTATGGCGATACTGTATCGATTCTCAAAAATGTAATATCAATATAAAAAAAAAAGATTTATGGCAATTGTTAGTTTTCAGTTTATTTCCTGACTGATAGATAGATAGATAGATAGATAGATAGATAGATAGATAGATAGATAGATAGATAGATAGATAGATAGATAGATAGATAGATAGATAGATAGATAGATAGATGCAAAAACGATTATGGGTACTCCTGACAGATAACAGCGTTGACTGACTTGCTTATAAAATGGTTTTCTATTCCAAAAATAAGACATATCCCAAAATATACAGTACATCATAATGAATCGCAAAATAACGTAGCAAGACTTCTGTATCCTGATACGTACCGTATCACCAGATTATTGCCAATATGCAGCCCTAAAGTAAACCAAGTCTTTAAGCATTTAAATTCAATAATATTTAAAAAGCATTTTTTTTGTGCTTTAGACTTGCTGTGTTCATTCTTTTTTTATGTAAAGTATATAAATCCTATGAATTCGTAGTGTTCTGAAATAGTCTTTCATTTGTGCTTTGGCCAGTGCGCTGTGAATGGCTGTTAATGTGACATGATGTTATGTGAATAATGCATGCTTATCGGGAACAGCCAAACAAGCCTGCGAAAAAAAGTCCAGAAAAGAACTTTAAAGAAAAATACAAGGTGAGGTTTTATTAGTTGAAGATAATAAAGGTTTATACTTTTGTCAAACAAGGTTGTATTTAACAATAAGCCTGGTTCTGTAGATATGCAGAACAAGTCACAGGATCAGACAGTTGTGTGTGTAATCAGGTGCAGATGTTGTGGCCTGATGTTATCCAGTCCTCCTTCATTCATACTGCAAGAAAAAAAACATTACATAGAGGCTGAATCCATATTAAATATTTTACTTTGGATTTTAATAAACAGGTGGATAGGATGGATAAAGGAATGGATAACTGGATGAATGGATAAATAGATAAATAGTGGGATGGATGGGTAGATAAATGGATGGATGGATGGATGGATGGATGGATGGATGGATGGATGGATGGATGGATGGATGGATGGATGGATGGATGGATGGATGGATGGATGGATGGATGGATGGAACAAAGTATGTAAAATGTTGTGGCCTGATTTTATCCAACGTTACTTGCACAGTGCTGAATCATCTTTCTCTTTGTCCTTTACACACTGCAGATAGTCTTCCTTCTATAATATGCTATTTGTAAACAGGAACAGAAGTTTTGGAAGTTCTAAAAATGAGCACATGTACTGAATATATGGTTGTTGCTTTAAATGTGCCTTTCTTTACCAGCATTTGTGGATGACATGTCAAACTGTGTTCATAGACAATGATTTCTAGTGTTGTTAATGAGTCCATACAGTGATTTCCATTTTCATTACAGAATCATGACTGTTTTAAATGCAGTACTGTCTGAGGGCCTAAAGATCACGGGCATCCACAATATTGATTTTCACTCTTGTCCCTTGTGCACAGAGATTTTTCATGATTCTCAAATAGGCTGTCCCTTTTAGTTATGCTGCCATATTTAGTCTTGCCGGAGTCTTTACTTACAACCTGATCACACTGTTCATTGTCCTTAAACATTTATTAAACAATAAGAATGCTTAACAACCCTTATTTTTTTCTCCCTGTCACCCCTCCACTCTCTCTCTCTCTGTCTAGGGCACCATGTTTTTTTTTCTCACTCTTTCCCAATGCTCCTGAAGCACCAGTGGCTAGGAAAGGAAAGTGTTCCTTTCCCTTTCTTCTCTTCAGAGCTGCCTGATTCATCCTGACGCCCCACCTTTAAATGGAGTCCTCTTCAATCAGAGACCACTTTATGCAGCTGGGGATGTTTAAAGATATACAACCTAAAGAGCCACGAATAACTGAGCAACTCCAGAACTTGGAGGATGAATTTAGACTGTAATTCAGGACCACAGGTTGCATGAACAGCTCCCATCACTGAACACTTCAACAATGATGGAACTGTAATGAATAGACATTCGGTGCCACCCAGATAAGGATGGGTTTGTTTTTGAGTCTGGATCCTTTCAAGGTTTCTTTCTCATTAAGTTTCTGGGAGTTTTTTTTCACCACATTCTAACTGCTTTATCTCTGTAAAACTGCTTTGAGACAATGTCCATTGTTAAAAAGTGCTCTACAAATAAAAATGAATTCAATTTAATGCGTCTCGATGTATAACCAGTGCTTTCTTGTGAATTTATTTTTATGTAGTTTGTTTGGTCTCTTTGAACTTGATCAAAACATTTTCGTTCCCCCTACCAGTTTTATAATACCACACACACAAACACTTACACATATACACACACCTCGTTAGTAATTACCTTTTTTTGTGTGTTTCAAGGCTGAACCGGTCTTTTAGGTTCATGCCACATTTCCTTTAAATAACAAACACAGCAAAAAGCACTGTGCTTACAGTTGTGTGTCCTTTGACACACAAGTTTGTGTTCAGCCATATCTACTACATGCCTACGACTGTGTCTGGAACATGACTGCTGGTAACATAAGCATCGCCAAAGTGGGCTGAAAGAGCCCAAAGTCTAGTGGGCGTTTCTCTGTCTGTAGTCACCTGACGTGGCTGTCACTGATCGACTGCATGTCTGCATATACAGCACTGGGTTTCTTCAATCAAGCCCACAGCAGTGCTTCAGACCATTCTGTGTGCACCTGGATTTACAAAAAATCCAAAATAATCCTCTTTAAAACATTTGTTAACTTCAACTAAGATGATTCATATGCCAAATATTTTTTTTTCATTAATTTTTAAAAGACAGCTGGGGTTTAGGCCTGCTAGCCCACTAATATAAATCTCCTTTTCTTGTTGTACTGCATTAGAAGATCCCAATAAGGTAAAATAACACAATAAGACTAGAGCAGTTTGTGTGATAATGCATTCTCTGTGTCAGATTTGATGAGAAAGATCTTTTATTGAGGATTTTAGGCAGGTCGAAGAAGATTACTACGTTCTGCTCACATCATCATGTGATGAAAGTCGGCTCACATAAAGAGAACCACTGTTAAAAGTGAGCCTGAGGTAATAAGGATATTTTTCTGTCCATTATTATGTTACATTTAAGCATGGACTCATTTAAAAAAAAAGCCCTGTAAGTATACTGTAATGATGCAAGGAAACATGATTACCTAGAAAGGCCCATTCAGAGCAGGCATGTGGTGTCAGGTATTGTGTGAAGCATCACATCACAGTAAGCTCTCATTGAGTTCTTTTTTTTTCTTTCTTTCTTAAAGCATTGCAGTTCACAGCTTATTTTATTCCCTCAGTGCCTTTTTTTTACCTGCAAACATGAGTGGACTGTAAACAGCTTAGAAAACCCACTGAATGCATAAAACCCCAATGAATGCTGTGCACTTTATTATTTTGCATAGCAAAAGGTTTGCTATACAATGATGCTTGTATGGATCAACATGGGGAAATAATTCCCATCCGTATCGCTTATTCACTGACCCCCTGTGTACCCACTGTGTACCCACTGTCTCCTCAGCAGTTTAGGTTAAGCTAAACATGTTCCTAAATACCAGTGACAGGTGTTCCTGTCCTTTTCTCTTCTTCGGATCTGCCCGATTTTATCCCGACAGTATTTCTGGATGGAATTCTCTTCATTTGGAGATCGCTCTGTGAGGTTGGGGATGGTTCTACCTCAACAGCCTAAAGATCCATGAAGTTACTGAGCAACTCAAGAACCACAGGTTGCATGAACAGCTTTGCATTAAAGCGCCATCACTTAACAGCAAACCTCAACAATGAGGCAACTGCAATGAATGGACATTTGGTGCCACCCAGATGAGGATGGGTTCCATATTGAATTCTTCTCAAGGTTTCTTTCTCATGCCATCTCAGGCAGATTTTTCTTGCCACAGTTGCCACAATAGGGATAAACTTTAAATTATAAGGAACAAACTTATAGGCAATAAACGTTCATTCTTTCATATATTATTTTTATAATAACACTGAGACACTGTTCACTGTTAAAAGCAATCTACAAAAAAATTGAATTGAATGAATTTGGTCCTTGGATCGGAAGGTCACGAGTTCAAATCCCAGCACAACCAGGCTGCCAATGCTGGGGCCCTTGTGCGAGTCCCCTTAACCCTCAACTGCTCAGTTTTAAGTCAATTTTGTCATCATCTTTCTTTCGGCTTCTCCCGTTAGGGGTCGCCACAGCGGATCCTCCGCACGTTTGATTTGGCACATGTTTTTACGCTGGATGCCCTTCCTAACGCAACCCTCCCCAATTTATCCGGGCTTGGGACCGGCACTGAGAGTGGCTGGGGATGGTTCCCTGACCGGGAATCGAACCCGGGTCGCAGCGGGGGACCTTTTTAAGTCAATTTTAAGTCAATTTTGTAATTTGCTTAATTACTTTAATCTTTACATTTTATTCAGAAACCATTTATTTTCTGCTTTTTTTTCTGTTTGCTCAGCAAACCAGTGAATGATGATCAAAAAATTGCAACCTAACAGATGCAAAAACGTATCAAATAATAATAGACTGATTTGCATGAGCCTGCATGAGAAATGTTTTGAATCATTAAAAGAATGTTGAAATGAAAAAAACGTTAGCATGTATAAATGAAACAAAAGCTGCATTTCATTTCGTAAAATTGTAGGAATAAAATCGCTTTTTGTTACCAAAACAGTTTGCAAGCTATAATGAGTAGTGTATATTTCACACTCAGATTGGTGAACTGTAGTCAGTGTTATAGATTTAACAGTAATCCGATATGTGTACAGTATGTTAATTGATTGAGAGAAGTCAAAACACTGCTGAGATTAAATTACTGTATATAGGATTAAAAATATTACATATTCATTTCACATAGACTGCTAAATTGATTTAAAATGCTTAATATGTCTAGAAATATTCGATTCCCATTTCAAAAGTTAATATCCGGTTATAGCTTTGGAAAAACATTGGTAAATTGTTTACAATTGATGTCATATCAATGCTAGCATTAGCTGTATTTCTGTTCAGTTTCAGAAGATAAGACAGAGCTTTCTAAACTCAAGGAGACTTCTGAATTAGATTTGATTTAAATTTTTATCCAATGCATTGTTGTTTTAGGTGTAGTAAAATAAACATGTGACGTGTAACGTGTACAAAAAGTACATTGTTGCTAGCATATTTGTAGCTGGTCCGTGGACGGTGGCTGCGTTAGCACACTGAGATTGTAACAATAAAATTATGATAAAACTCTGCAAAAACATGTTCCAGGTGGCTGAAACGATGCACACAGCACAGGTTTAAAATACAGCGCGAATGTACCGTATTTTCCGGACTATACTTTTTTCCCACGCTTTGAACCTTGTGGCTTAAACAACGAAGCGGCTAATTCATGGATTTTTCCGGGGTTTTTCCTGATTTCACAAACTTCAAGCCAAAAAAAATGAACCCCATAACATTAGACCAATGAAACTGCCGAACGGGTTCAGGTGAACCAATGAAACTCTTTATATTAAATCAGATGCGCTCCCACTGAATCGGGCCGCACCACATCATAAATATGGATGATGTTCCTCTGACGTTTGACCTGCCGCTCACTCGGACTGTCTACAGGAAATGCGAATCATTCGTCACGCTGAAAACAACCGGGCATGAAAACACACTTCACCTGTGTTCTGAGCTGCACGGCATCGAGAGAAAAGATTCACCGATGGTGATTTTTAAACGCACGACGATGCCAAAAGATAAACTCTCGAGAGAAATTGTTGTGAAAGGAAGGAGGAAGACAGTGAACAATGACTTTCTTGGTAGGCTACTGTTTAGATACAAGCCGTGTAACAGACACTGTCTTTCATTAAAGCCTGTGTAAAGTTCATTAGTTTCAGTGTAGGAACCTGTGGCTTATAGACAGGTGCAGCTTATTTATGTTCAAAATAAAAATCTTTGTCAAATTCAGTGGGTGCGGCTTATATTTGGGTGCGCTTAATAGTCCGGAAATTACGGTATTATAATGTAATAAATATATGAAGTTTATGAGCAACGCAAGAATTATGAGAGATGGATTTGGACAGTAATTAAAATAAACAGTCTGCTGCAATGTGTTATGACTAGTATTTGTCAGCTTTTAAACACTAAACAGTTCACTCAACAATGATGGAACTATAATAAATAGATATTTGGTGCTACCATGATAAGGATAGGTTCCTTTTTTTTAGTCTGGATCCTCTAGAAGGGTTTTTCCTCATACTATCTCAGGGTTTTTTTCTTGTCATTCATTAGGGACAGACTTACAGGCACTCAGCTATAGGCACTAACATAAATTAAATATTTATAACCCATTTATCTCTGCTGCTTAGGGAAAAAGTCCATTGTAAAAAAAACGCTTTGCAAATAATTCCGAACTGAATTACATTTAATTAAATTAAATAATTGTTCTATGATTTGTTTCTGTCTTGTCCCTTGTCCATCTGCATTTCAAGCTTTGTCTCATCCTCTACAGTTCCTGCTCTCGTCCATGTTGCTTGCAGATCTCAGTATTTCAGATGAACGCTTTGTTTGACCCTTTGTTTGTTCTGCAGCTGACTTTTCTATTCCCTGCGATCACAGCTTGCATGAAGATCCAATAAACAAAACTAGTTTCGTGAAAGTTCTCCTCTCCTGTTCTCCACCAAATCCATCAGGAAGAAACGAGACCAGTGATGAGTGCCATAGCCGAAAATATTAAGTGCCGCAAATATTTTTTTTTTTCAATATGAAATATTTAGTACAAAAAAAAAAGGTCCGGGATCATTTCCAATCAGGTTTCATGTCCGAATGTCCTCCTTGGCATTGCAATTCAGATACAATTTGTGGTCCATTGTCGGAGGAGAACCCCGTTGCTCTAAGTGCAATCTGACGGACGTCTTCACGGTTTGATTGGTAAACGGGAACAAGTGCTTGTGAAAGCCAGACGGTTTTTATATATAAAAAAAGAAAAGGAAAAAAAAAATAGAAAAAAAACGAGGGGGTGAAGGTGGTGAGAGACGGAGCGCGCATCATCTCAGCGGCGGTGACGCGCTACTGCAGCTCCTCGCACTGAGACGCGTCTCTCTCTCTCTCTCTCTCTCTCTCTCTCTCTCCGGCGAGAGTCCGCACCATCCGGAAACGATTGCGCTCTTTTACCCTGTGCCACTATCTAACGAAACGAGCGCGTTTTATACCTTTACCTTGGTGTTTCTCGCTTGGTTTATTAGAGGAGATCAGTATTCGGATCATCTCGACTCCTGCCATCGCTTTGGCTCCGGGGGGAAAAATGGAAGGCGGGAGATGAGCCACGTCCGAGCCGAACGCGTTTCTGTCCGCTAATCCATCTTGTTGCACCGGACGCGCGTCGTGGGCAATGGAAAATCTGGACTGGGGAAACATTGCATTGTGTCCATTCTGAAGAATGTCTTCAAGTATGTGGGAAAAATAGCCATAGCTTCTGGATTGTAAGGTAAATGATCATTATGATGATTTTTATTATTATTTTAATGATTATTATGATGATGATGATGATGCAAGTGTCGATGACGACATAAATCTGTATCACAGCAATGCACTTGTATTGGCACGTCATTGTCTCGGCGTTTGATTCAGCACACGCCGATTTCTTTTTCTCCATGACTCCCGGGATGAACGGGATTTAACAGGGAAGTTCACGAGCGCAATTTGAGAGCGCATTATTTCAGATTTGGGGGTGGGGAGGGGGAGCTGGGGGATAAGATACAAACGAGACGGTGGGACACGCAGACCGACCCGCGTCGTACATGCGGCTGAATGGGTGCGTGTTGAAACCCGAAAGTGTTGAAGCAGCTGGTGTTTTGCGCGGACGAGCCCCCGAAAGACGCGCTCGGCTTTGCGCACGATTGTTAAGACAAACTGCCGCAGTCAAGTCGCGGTGAGACGCTGAAATGTCGTGCGTAAGCGCTCGACTTCTCCATTCTGGGGAATCTCGTGGCGGATCACATTGAGGATATGAACGGCAACACGCACACACGCACACGAGCGCGCGCGCGCACGCACGCACACAACAGCACAGTGCACTGCACACAACTGCAGTGGCTGCAGGATGAATGCAACCAGGACATTGAATAGCATTTTCCTCCCCTCTCTCTCTCTCTCTCTCTCTCTCTCTCTCTCTCTCTCTTTCTTTCTCTCCCTACTGTACCTCCTTTATTTCTTTTATAACACACAATTTCTGATGCGTAAAAATCACTCCAACGCAGCCAGTTCACATTAAAGTTTCGTGTCCGACAAAAAAAAAAAGCATCCTCTGTCACTGTCAGTGGATTGGGGAAAGTCTGCTGCATGTTAATCTGCTCACGGTTCAGCCTTTTGCTAAATCCATGGGAGCTGTTATTCCCCCATCATGTCGTTTTCCTTTCTGGTTTTTCCTCCAGCACCACTGCAGTGACTTGCACATGCATTTCACATGGACACTGAACCGAATTAAGCCTCAAACCAAGTGGCTTTCTGTTTATACAACGCTGTCAGCTTGATATTTCTACATTTGCAATACTATTTATGTCTCTGTAGAGTTGCTAAGGTTCATCCACGCATGCGACTATTCGAATATTCGAATTTACTGAATGTTCAATGCAGATAATCAGTCGGTGGAGGTTTCTCTCTCCTGGGCTCTTAATACGATTCGACCTCAAACCAGGACACCGTGGATGCTGCCTTCTCCGTACAGTTTTTCACAGCTACCAGGGTTCAAGTCTCCTCCAATAGATTATCATAGAACATATACACAGGATTCATATCAGACAAATATTCATTTAATTGTCTTTGTTTTTTTTTCCTTCAAGGGTGTGCATGTGCCAAAAAAGTGAGCTTGGATTTATTGAGGACCACAAGGTGGCAATGTTCATTCAAAATGTGTTTCCCTCCTAGCAAAAGAGTGAAGAACATCTATTTTGTAATATGATAGCAAATAGGAAATGGCCAAACGCGTAATCCGAATCAGGAAACTAATTCATGGGTTTCATTTGTGCAAATAAGTTTCAGATATTTTGGTGGCATGGCTGAGGTCTAGCGGTCACTGCAAATCAATACACATCTATTATGACTGATCATCTTCTAGCTTGCGATGAAAGAGTGGTCTCTTTTAGAGTGAACCCCTGAGTAATTCGTAGGCTTTTGCAGTCAGCAGTCTCCAGATTTCAATCCAGCTTTTTATATATAAAGGTTAAACAAAATTCTTCTCTTTTTTTTCAGGCCAAATGACATAGGATGAAGGCTGTTCGTAATTTGTTGATTTATATATTTTCCACCTATCTATTGGTTATGTTTGGATATACCAGTGCCCAAGATTTCTGGTGTTCCACACTGGTTAAGGGAGTTATCTATGGATCTTACTCTGTGAATGAGATGTTCCCGAAGAACTTCACAAACTGCACGTGGACATTGGAGAACCCCGATCCAACCAAATACAGCATCTACCTGAAGCTCTACACGAATGAGATAAGTTGCTCTGAGTTCTCCCTCTTGATTTACCAGTTTGACCATTTCTCCCACGAGAAGATCAACGAACTCCTGAAGGTCAATGAGTCCATTGTGTACCTGTGTGACGCGAAGCACATTTACGTGTTTTTGCATTACGACAAGAATTTCGTCCAGATACGACGGGTGTTCCCCTACGACTACAACGGATTGATCACAAAGAAAACCGAGGAGGAAGAGAAGTCGGTGGTGGAGTTTGTTGTTTTGAACAAGGCGAGCCCGAGCCAGTTTGGATGTCAGGTCTTATGCATGTGGCTGGAAAATTGTTTAAAGGGAGAGAAAGGGTCAGTGGAGTCGTGTGGAATAGTGTACTCCAAATGCACTTGCCCTCAGCATTTGGGTGACGGGGAATCTGAGAGCGTCTTAATGCTCAGCAATGTGGTGCTGCCTTTAAATCCACGAACAGAAGGGTGCTTAACGGCGCAGCTGCGCACACCGCATGCTTGCAATCTGAGTGCAGAGGTCAAACGGCCATCCAAGGAGGGTGAGTATGGCACGTGCCCGCGTTTTGGGTAGCGTTTCATACATGCTTGGAACAGTGTTTGCAATAATTATCGAGATGTTTGGTGATACGCCTGCTACCCTTCCACTCTTCCCAAAAAAAAGTGCAGCCATTAAAGCCAATGTCTTCAAACACATTGCTTGATTTATTGCTTTAAATAAACTAAAGCCAAACACTTTATTTCTTTTTTTTCTTTTTTAGTTTTGTCACATTCTGAATTCAGCAAGACATTTTCTTGTTGGACTCCATTTTGACTGCAACTCATGCAGTTGCTTAACATGGAAGCTACTCTGGAAGTACATACTCAATGTTCTTTAACACATTCCAAACATTTCATTGGCTCAAGCGTTTATACACTTTAAATATGTTCAGTTTATGAGGGTGACATATTCCGCTGTGTAGTTACTTTCATATACATTTACATATTTACATTTTGCACATAGACATTTTTTTAGATTCCTGAATATGTGTGTTTTTTTTTTTTTGTCCATCACAGGGTTCTGAAAAATCATTTACAAACTCCCACTACCTATACAAATTGCAAATGTTCGCTTCTGATGGAATGAGCTCCAATAATCCGTCCACCTAGAAGCACTTGGTAATGGACGGTAATGGATGATGGTTCAAACTAGGGATGGCTCTTTATTGACCAAAAATTTGAAACCCCAAGGGTGGGACGGCTAGATGTGATTAAATATTAGCACACACACGCAAACACACACTTCATTCCAACACAGAGATTCTGCAATAATAAATTACTTGTTTAAGAGAGAAAGTGAAAAGAGAGAGAGAGAGAGAGAGAGAGAGAGAGAGAGAGATACTCTGTGTTGGAGGAAACCTCCTGTGGCACTCTATTTCCACAAACTGAAATTAATAGCCCTCTAGGGAACGAGTGCCAGTGTTTATGATCAAATATAACACGTGCTTTGGAAATATCTGAGCTCATATGAACGTAACCCCCCACCCCCACCCCCAATATTTTTGAACACGTTTTGTAGTCTGACCTACGACATACTTATTTCAGTTGTGCAAAACTGTATGACAAAATTGATGGAAACTATTGCATTTTGACGCCCAAGAAATGGTCCTAACAATAAATTCTAAGCGATACCATGTGCAAGATACAGTCGCATCAAGGTTAAATGGTGGTTGGTGTTCTGGCAGCCAGCTTTGGATGAGTTCATCACCATTATTCCGTGGTGGCATGCGGGCCAGATACCAATGGTAAGTGACGGACGGCACTGAGCCATTACTCGTTTGCAGTCTGTGTCTTATTTGTCTGCTTGCTGCGAGATCATGAGGTTTTAAACGGAATAATCAGGAATTATTGCCTGGAAAAATACATACTTGATAGATTTAAATTCAGGCCCAAAAATCTGTCAGTGTTAAGTAAAATGAAAAATTAGACCATTCGAATTAAAAAATATTTAATAAATATGATGAGGTATACAATTCTTTGTGATTAAATATCTATATTTCACACCACAAGCTGTTTAAAAGGGTTACATGTCACCTTAAAAACCGTGTTCTAGTTCCTGAATCTTGCCTCCTTTGGCAGAAACATTTCATTGCCCACACGTGTCATTGTAATGTTGGACAGTATATAAAGAAAGGCCCCTATATCCGGTTGTACAATGCGGTGGTGCGCCATTGATGTTTTGCATCGATGTTTAGTGGTCTGGAGCCCCTGTGAAGATTGATGGCATCATGAATTCTTCGAAGTACCACGATATTATACCATAAAACCTGGTTTCCTCGTCAGGAGGTTAACACCTTCCCTTCGATGGATCTGTGAGCAATGACCACATTCATGCTTACATCACAGAAATGGTCGCGGGGACACAAAAATCGATGTCTTTGCACCGACTACACATTCCAGCCCTATGGAAAAAGAATGGATCTGAATTGACAAGGGCAGGCCACATATCCTGCAGCGTGTAGCAGTGCCACGTCACAGCTCCAGGGTTCCCGGTTCACTCCTAAACTCGGGTTGTGGATACATTCCTGTTAAGTGGGATCGAGTGTGTGTGTGTTTGTGTGTGTGTGTGTGTGTGTTTGTGCATGGTTGTTGGCGATCCCCTGTTGTCCCATACAGTGTGTATTCCCACCTTATGGTGTGTTCCTGCTCTTCCACCCGCGAGATCAGCAATTATAAAGCAATTATTTGAACTCATTAATTATGAGTCCACATATACACATTTCTTGGTTAATGGTTTTCTTTAACCATTTGAAACCCTCTTCATTTAAATTAATTCTAAAACAATTTTTTTCTATTATGCAGATCTTATAAATGTCATAAATGCATTTTTTTTTCATTTAATTCGCTGTATTTGCATTTATTTCATAGTTTTAATAGATTCCAATACTTCTGCAGTGGATTGTGTAGAGTGATGTCTAAAATTAATCTTTTTTTTTCATCTGGAAAGCAGGTTCAAAAGATTTCTCGGTTCTGTTTTGCAGTCTGAGTGTGATGGATGCTCTGCCTTATGTTTCAATAGAAAGCAGTTTAAGATAAGACCAAAATAAATGGCATTCTTTGATATCTTCCACCTGCATACATGCTTTGTGTGTGGCTACAGAGTGTGGCCTTTGAATTGGATACTAAAGCTGCTGAAAATGTATTTTTCTTTTCTTTTTTTTCCCCCTACTCGATGATCTTTTCTCAAGGATATCCTCCTTGCCAGCAAGAAAGGTTGATTAGACTTTGTAATGCAGTATGATCTGTGCTTGAAATGCACCATCGCCGGGCATACAAATGTTAAGTGGTTTGAAGTGGAAACAAAAAAAACAAAACATAGTGTACTTGCAATAATGGATAATTATGAAAAGTCTCTAAGTTAAGACCCAACCAACCTGGCAAACATTAGTCGATTGCATTATTACTCCGGAGGTTGTTTGTATTTTTACGAGGCCATTGCAGCATTCGCTGCAGTGGTTAGGCGTCTTTTGCTCATGCACTTTTTATGATGCTCTGTGAGGTTGTTTCGGCTTATTGTGATGATACTCTGTGCACTATAGCATCACTGATGTAATGTACATGTAATACTGTTCAGGTGTCAGTCACCGAAAAAAACAGGTTGCCGAAACCTGAACCTTTCCTAGCAGCACAAAATAGTCATTAAAAGGTTTACACGATTCTAATATTCAAGAAGACAGTAAAATCTTTGACAGCTAGACACTGGTACTTGGCACATATTCATCCTCAGCAACACTCCCAACACAATAAGCCCTTTTTAATATATTTTTCATTATCATATGAATGCAGTGGCTATTGATATGATTTACCCAAGCTCCTTTATTATCTGACATCTTTTCCTTTTCTTTAACCTGTCTTCTTTTGTCTGTTTGTTAGTTTCGCCCAATATAGGGCCTATTAAAATAGTCTCAAACATCTTCAAGTACTGTGTCATTACCTTTCATTCTCCCTGCATCCATTTGCGCCTGGCCAGTGGTCTGTTCACTCCCACCCACCATTTTTCTTCTTTTTACATTTTCTAGACAGTAGTTTTGCCTTGCTTTTTTGTCAGTGTGAAGGGTCCTTGTCACATTTTGGGCTCCTAAGAGCCTCACAGAACCGGATGATAGCTGATTTTAATGTCCTATGGTGCACTACTGCTGTCAGAACATTTCTGCTGAGTCATTTATTTCTTTTTTTTTTTCTCTAAAAGAAGGTTTTGCTTCCTCTACGCATTTTTAAAATGCCAGGTGCCGTCTCCCCTGCACAAGGCAGCTATTTCTTACTATTTGACACGCATCAATAGGATGGAAGTAAAAATCAATTGTCTGCTGCATATGGATCTTCGGAGAATATGCCGTGCGAGGGGAAAAGCATTTTGAATGACAGACGTCATCAGGTTCAGGTTAGAAGGATCATCTGGGAGGTAAGAGGTGAGTGCGGGTTAATAAGCAACTTCTCTGTGTGACAGCATTTTGTTCTCTATAGGTGAGGAGGATTTGGAGAAAATGTGTTAAGGGACGGCTTAAGAATTAATGATTAGTTAACGGTTATAAATAAAAGAGTTTGTGGTTTTTGCAGTGATCAAGTGGCTCACTGTAGACTTGCACCATGGACCAGATATGTTGTAAATTTCTAATCAGACCTAAGAGAGTAACTGAAATGGGAAATTCTCGGTGAGGATGAAATCCTGTGATGACGATAGCAATATGAAGCTTCTCACGGCAGGCAGAAGTAGCAACATATGCTTTGCCCTCCACTCGTGAACTGGCGCTCGTCCACGTGCCACATACATATATACTGTATATTATATACACTACAGTAAATTGCTCTATTTTTGCAGAATTTTGCACTGTAATTTGTTTGTGTGTGTGTGTGTGTGTGTGTGTGTGTGTGTGTGTGTGTAATACTTATACAGTGGAACCTCGGGTTACGAGTTTAATTGGTTCCATCACTTTACTCTTAACCTGAAAAGCTCGTATCCCGATACAAATTTTCCCATAAGAATGAATAGAAACTTCGGTAATTCGTTCTGGACACCCAAAAAGTGTTTCTTAAAAAGAAATAACGCCAATATTCACTAATATTATTTACTTTTAACATGTTATATTAAAATCGTATCATATAAAAACATATAAACATATAAAAAATAAATCTTTAAATGGTACCTTACCTTTAAGAAGTCTCGCTGCGTGCATGATGGAGACGACGTCCGTAGAAGCGGGAGGAGGGAGAGTTATTGTTTGGAAGGAGAATTTCCATCAGGCTACTTTGTTGGCGGCATGGTGATAGGAATACGTACAGTATTTAAAGTTCAGTAATTCCACACTGTTAGAGCGACGAGCGGATGTGTATGTGCTGCACGAGAGCGCAGCGAGAGCACGTGGCGATACGTAAAAACACTAACCTGCCTGTGATTTTTCCGTGCGCAACGCTCGTATCCTAAAAAATTTCTCGTAACTAGAGGCAACATTTTTTATGAACTGCGATTCGTAACCTGAATTATACGTATGCCGGGGCGTTCATAACCCGAGGTTCCACTGTATATAATTTCTGTATTTTCTGATGGTCTGCATATTACCGTAATTTCCGGACGATAAAGCGCACCCATATATAAGCTGCACCCACTGAATTTTACAAATATTTTTATTTTGAACATAAATAAGCCGCAGGTGTCTACACTAATGTACTTTACACAGGCTTTAACGAAAGACACGTTACACACGGTGTAACAGGTGAAATATGTTGCGCTTCCTTTAAGAGCAGAGCGGTATTTTGGGAATAGCATGTCACTACATTTTTTCAGGTATTACTGCGTGTGTTCAAGACTGAGGAATATGTCCTTATTATTTTCTGATGCTCATTTCTAAGTTTCTTTGACTAATCCGTAACGCTGTTGCCAAGAAAAATAAAAAAGCACGAGTTTTGGAAACCTGTCTGTGCTTATATGATTTCTGTTGTAACTGGAGTTAGCGAGCTCTCCCTTCACCCAGACTCAACGCGTTACAACGGCTTGTATCTAAACAGTAGCCGACCAAGAAAGTCATTGTTCACTGTCTTCCTCCTTCCTTTCACAACTATTTCTCTCGGGAGTTTATCTTATTGCATTGTCGTGCGTTTAAAAATCAACACCGGTCGAAGTTTTTCTCCCGATGCCGTGCAGCTCAGAACACAGGTGAAGTGCGTTTTTTTTTCGTTTACGTTCGGAAATTTCATTGGTCTAATGTTATGTTGCTCAGTTTTTTGCCCTGAAGTTTGTGAAACTGGGAAAAACCCAGGAAAAATTCATAAATTAGCCGCTTCGTTGTTTAAGCCACGGGGTTCAAAGTGTAGGGAAGCGTAGCGGCTTATAGTCCGAAAAATACGGTAATTGACATACAGGCATGCGATCGGATGACTTAAAACAGACTGCAAAAAAAAAAGAGACAACTTTTCGACCGGTGCTTGAACTAATATGGGGCAGAAAAATCATAGAATTATGCAAACATTCACCTTCTTGTGAAAATTCCTGCGGTTATCTCTGATCTTCTCAAGAAGTGTCTGTCAATTTCTGGCTAGATTGCATAGAAGTCCCCTGACTTATTGATGGCCATATTTTTTTGTCACGCTTGTAAAAGATGACACCACTATTAGTCACAGGGAAATTGGTTGTTCTTCTCTGGACTATGCCTGTAAGCGGCTGCTCGACCTCATTCCAGAAAGAAGGCTAATCACACAAGCAGAATAAACAGATAAACTGGAATTGGGAAGTGAAGGGAGGCTGATCAGGAGCCATAGCTAATCGAGTGGGTGCTTGAGCTCATCTGTTGTTATTGGCACTGGGACCACGGTCTCAGTACGAGCACATTTTTCCCTTAACTCTGTGGAGTTAAGCCCTTAATTCAACTCGCTGGGTCCTAAATAATTCAACATCATCTGCTGCTCCATATTGTACTACATTGCTTTTTGCAGTAATAAAACACTCTTCCGTGCTTAATTTAAACCCTACCTAAGGAGGTAAAGTCTGACTGCATCGCTTAATATTTTGTTTGGTTTTAAATGGCCATCTTCCGTTTTCATGAAAAATTGTATAGGTGTGCCCAATCAAAGCCCGCGTCTCGGCTGGTGAAAGAACGAGTTTCTGAAAAATACATTTCCATGTTACTAATAGCAAACGCAAGTCTGTATAGAGCTGTGCTGTCTTGGTGGATGCTTCTCCCCTCGAGTCAAAATCATTACGTTAAGGTCATTTCGACCTGCTTTTTACTGGTGTTCTGGTCAAACGCATTACGGCGTGTTACTGGGTACTTAAATAAAATGACAGGGAAAATCTATGACAGTATTTTAGTGCTTATTCATCATTCCAGATATCACGTATTGAATATTAAAACCAGAGAGCACAGTAAAACCACTGAGCAGTTTCACAAGGAATTTTTTCTCTTTTCATCTTCACTGAAGAGTTGCATTATACTGCCAGTCAGTTTCAGGCGTATGTGTCGAAGAAGCAGGATAAGGCGAACAAAAGCAGCAGGTTGGATGTGAAATGTCAGTTAAATTCACCCTGATCTCATGGAAATATGGATTTAAATGAACTGAAGGTAAAGCTGAATCTGATTTCATAAAAGTAAGAACGAAATGATACTAACACTAACCACACCCTCAACCCCAAACCTTGACCTTTAGATCCTTTCAGAGATCTCGTTTCGTGTGATTTGTCACCGTGTTAAAATGAAAAGCAACAGGTTCGGTTTGAAATGTCAGTCAGTTACGTATATAGAGTTGTGTGATATGAAGCATAATAATCCCCCACAGCTTTATCTCTGATTCGTCACAGCAGGCACCTCCTTTGACAAGCATGAAATATGAGGCAAAATTACTTGTGTTGGTCACAAAAAATTACTTTGTCAGTCACTTTTTTTTACAAGCATAATATTTTAGGGTTTTATATCGTCCTTACTGTCATCCTTTTAAAAGATATTCGATTTGTTTTTGTTTTCATGGAGATTTCACATTTTCAGTTAGTCAGACAGGGCATGTGGTTTGTTATTATTATTTTATTATATCAAACATTTTATTATTAAAATATAAATTTAAAAAATCCATAAATTCTTTATTTTATTTAAATTTTTTGCAGCATCCTTTTTACACAGTAAGTGCTTTTACCCTCACTTAGGCAGGAAGTTGAGGTCCCTCTACAATATAATCATTTCATGTATATAAAATGGATAGCATCGTATTTTTTCATTGCATTGAATTGTATTATCTTGAATCGTATTGTCTTTTATCGATCGACTTGTGTACAATGCAATGCGATTCGATTCTTTTCCTATTCTGTCTCCAGGAAGTTACAGCTCTACCTCTGCCATGTTAATCTGTATTATATGTGACTCTCAGGACACGGCTCGGTCTAGTGTTGTTATACGTCATATTCACGTAGCAGCAGCGGCGCTGCGAGAACGAGCTCGAGAAACAGTTTAGTGAGGAGAAATCAATTTATATTTTAAAATATTTTACACAAATTATTGTTCACTTTCTAAATAATAAAAGTACAGGGCATCTACTAATAATTATATTTAAAAATTTTTACCAAAGCAAATCTTTTAAAAACGATGCGGATCAGTGAATTATTATGAATATATAAATATGTATATACACACACACACACTTACTGTCCACTTTATTAGAACACCTGCAAATTCATGCAGTGATCTAATCACCATGTGTTCATGTGTTAATCACGTGGCAGTAGCAAAATGCTAAAAAAAAATAATCATGCGGACACAGATAAAGGGCTTAAGTTAATGCTCACATTAAAAATCTGAATATGGAAACTCATGTGTGACTGTTTGTGGAATGAACGTTAGTTTTATATGAGCTGCTTTGAGCAGTTTAATAAGCTACTGATCTTCTGGGAATTTTACACATTGCTGTCTCTAGAGTGATCTAAGAAAAATGTATAGATACAGTAACAATAACCAAATGAGCATTCTGTATAACCATGGTGAGCAGAAAGGTCTCTCAGCATACCAAAAACTTTGACCTTGACCTGAATACCTTAAGAAGGGCTACAACAGCAGATCACATTAGGTTCCACTCCTGTCAGTCAAGAACAGGAGTCTAGGGCTATCATGAGCACTGACCCACCCAAACTAATTAATTACAGGAAAAAGAAATATCACCTGGGATCATCTGCACACAGATTTTTGTTCTCAATGGACAGGAGAGGAACCTGGTGTGCTCTGCCATTGTAGTCCATCCACCTGGATGCTTTTCTGCTCAGCATGGTTGTAAAGAGGAGTTATTTGATGACCTGTCATACTCAGACTAGTCTGGTCATTTTTTTTTCTGACCTTTCTTACCAACAATTTATTCCAGCTTTCAGACCATACTCATGGAATTTTTTTGCACCACTGAGTGTCTAAAGACTATTGTGTGTAATCTGAGAGATCCCAAGAGTTCAGAGGTTTCTGAAACACTCCAACCAGCCCATCTGGCACCAACAGCCATGTCACAGTTAAAGTCACAATGATTACACTTTTTCTTCATTATGTTTGATGTGAACATTAACTGAAGCTCTTGACCTGTATCAGCAAGTTTATTTTTGCATTACACTGCTGAATTATATTCAGCATATATATAGCATACATATAGCACACATATATATATATATATATATATATATATATATATATATATATATATATATATATATATATATATATATATATATATATATATGTGTGTGTGTGTGTATTTATATATATATATATATATATATATATATATATATATATATATATATATATGTGTGTGTGTGTGTGTGTGTGTGTGTGTGTGTGTGTGTGTGTGTGTGTGTGTATTTATTTATTATATGGCTTTTATACACATGCACATACTCACATAAATGTATTTGTATTCCTGTTTGCAAGAAGCATTTTCACAGATCTTTCTTGCCATGTATTTAACAGAATCGAAACACCGTGCAAAACACCGTGGCTGCCTTTTGGCGGCACCATCTTGTATGTCGAATATATTCCCCCAAAAAAAAATATTTAGCTATTTTTCTAATAACTAATTCGTCTCTGAAGTTTGCCAATATTTAGTATGTTTGTACTGGTAAACCTTCATATTCTCAATATCTATTCTCGATGGATCTGAGCATCAGCTGCAGTGTCTGCTTGCATCAGTATTGATTGACATTGGGTGGCAATTACAGAGCACAAAATGTGGCTATTTACATTAACATGCAACCAAATATCCTGGGCAAATGATTCTGTCCATCACGCAAACACAAAATGTCATGAATCTGCACAGGAGAGAGAAAAAATTCTCATCAGTATTCTCCCACCAGCATGGCAGTAATTTAGCCTGAATGTATAGTTCAGGATGCAAGAAGACTACAGTGTTGAACTGGTTTTTTTTTTTTTCAACTTTATCCGTAACATTGTATTTATCCAGTAAAAAAAGTTACAAAAAAAATTTATATAAAAAATATATACATTTTAACTAAAAATTGAAGAAAAACTAAAATAATAGCATGGAATAATATGTTTATAATATGCTTTGAGTTGCTTGGATGTCAGGGCAATGGTGGCTGAGGGTACCTATATGCAATAAATAAATGATCCAGCAGGAGCTCTGACAGTCTTTGACATCCTCTCCTCCTCAAGCTTGTTTATCACAGACTTTCTTGGCTGAAATTAATCTTTCAGTTTAATAGAGAGATGAAAGAGTCTTTTTTTTTAATCGAGTAGCCTGTAGCTGAAGAAACCTTTACTTCTGTAAACAACATTTGCAATCATAAACAACTGAATGTACCATGCATATTGTTTTTTTTTATTAGTTTTCCTGTTTAAGGTTTCATTTTTATTCTGTAAAAGCGAAGAACAAACATGCATCTGAAAAGTTCTGCTTTCGAATTTTCATTTGCGACAATGTGATTCTGTAAAATTTTTGTTTCAACAAGGCAACAATTTGAATAGAGCATCTTTTATTTCAGTCGAAGCGCCTCTATTGTTTTTGACAACAATAATTTACATCTCACTGAAAAACAAATGCTTTCTGTTCTTTTACATCGATCAAAAAAACCCCAAAAAAGCCAGTTATCCAATTTCAGGTAATGTCACGTTAGACATCCGGCAATTCAAACAAACCACCAAATAATCCTTTCCATTCTTCTTTTAGGCAGGAAAGAGGGGTACAGTTATTCATGAATTTTTCATCCTTGATTTTTTGCTCTGCATGTTAAGTAAATATTATTAAGTCATCAGTGAATATGTTGCATTGGTCAGAACTCAAAAACAAACAGAACAAAAATCCAATCTATCAAAAGAAAAATACTATCATGGCCTCAAATCCACATTTGTGCTTTCAGAATTATGATAAGATTCACCGATTCGCATAAAAGGTAATGATGAAATGCATCAATTTAAAAAGTGTTTTAAAATTGTTTTATTTATATTTAATTATTAGTAGATGCGCTACACTTTTATTATTTAGAAAGCGGCCAAAGATTTGTGACCAATATTTAAGATGAAGACTGATTTCTGAATATGACCTATCGCAACACTACAGAGACCGAGGCGTGTCCTGAGAGTCACATAGGATACAGATTAACATGGCAGAGGTAGAACTGCACCTTACTGAAGACAACAGGAAAAGAACATCTGGTTTTATTTAATCATTTTTCTTTTCTTTTTTTAACTACAGACACGTGTTTGTGACAGGGCCATGCGTAAGAAGTCAGAACTACTGCCAGTAAAAATTATTTGCTGTCTGTCTAAACCAAAGAACTAAAATCAAACAAGCTGTACCATATTGAATTGCAGAGCATCATATTGTTTCCATTGCATCATATTGCACTGAATCGCATTGTGTTGAATCGTCGCGGAATCGGATCGTAACGCATATTAATAGGTTGATGCACATCCCTAGATTTATATGACAATGTTCAATGTTCTTGAATCGTAGGGCAGCAGGTTTAATGAACAATTTTTGCCATCATTTTTTCTCCTAGTGGTCATTAATAGGAACTGCAACAAGTGCTTTTAGATTCCTCTTTCTGTAAACTATAGTAGACTCTACATACTATGTGTCTTTATTGTATAGAAATCTTTCTATTGCAAAACATATTGCAAAGATGGAAAGGATGAAAATAAGGAGTTATGTAGGAGTGAATAATATGCATGAGAAATGCATGTACATGTTTCCATAACATGTTTGAAAAATTGTGATAACTGTCTCAGTGCATTAATTTTTAAACTGGATTCTTGCATGTTATATTAAACACAGTTACAACGGTACATTAGATGGTCAAAGTATATGACGTTACCTTTATAAATGCCTCAGAATTATGCCAGATTGCCACAAATGTATGCAATGCACTAGAATGTCTTTAACAGAGCCCCAAACTGAACAGCAGGAATACATTGTATGTTCCATTTTACTTTTGAAGCGTTTACATGTGCATGCTTCTACTTACAAAACATATAAATATATGGAGATGCAGCAGTATAACAAACCTAGGATTTCCTGCTAGAAGTCATAAACTTCCCCTCTCCTCTGAGGAGGCTTTGAGCTAGGCAGGCAGCACCATTTTGAAAACTCGGTAGGTGAGTTGATATGCGTAGTGCGTATGAAAAGAGACCAGCAAGACAGGAGCTGCAGTAGTCAGGTCTATAAATAAGATGGTGTAATAAGAGTTTGAGCAGATGGTGTAGTCAGAAAATGCTGTATTATGAAAAAATTAAATGTCTAGAATATGATGGTTGATGTGATCCTTAGCCAGGACTGCCATGGAGATTTTGAGAATGATGATGTTGACGAAGAGAAGTTCTTCGCCTGTCGGGATCAGTCTTTTTTGTAATGGTTCAGTTTGTGACACTGGATTATCTTCTAAAAAAGACACCAAAACGCAAACATATAAGCAGCGATTAAGCATTTAGCAGTAAACGAATGAATGAAATGAATTTGATACATTTTAAGTTAAAATGTCACTTTAAACACACCATCCGAATGATGCAAATTAATTTACCAATGTGCATTTGTGGACAATGCTCTCATTTCTAAACAGCCCCCTCACCCCTCCCTCTCAAACTGGATCCTGTACTTTTTAAAATAGGATACCTGAGTCCATCAGGATTCGCAACTCCACCTTGCTCTTCACACTGCTGACACATGATTACAAAGTCTGAGTCACATCATCAAGTTTATTGATGACACTTCATTTGTGGGCCTCATTAGCAACAACAATGAGTCAGCATACAGGGAGATGGTGAACCAGCTCGCAAAATGGTGTGGAGACAACGATCAATCTCTTAATGTTGATACGACTAATGAGATTATTGCTGACTTCAGGAGGACATGAGCAGACCATTTAGCACTACACATCAATGGAACAAGACTTCTGTAGAGGTAGGGTCAAAAGTGCATATTGTGCACATAACAGTGGACCATTCCTGGACTCTTAGACCCGTCTGCCTAGTCAAGAAGGCCCAACAGCACCTCCGTTTCCTGTGGAGGCTAAAAGAGCCGGTTGGATCGTACTCTCCGATAACTGATTAAACGGGTTTTTAAATGGATACTGAAGAAAAACAACAAACACTGTAAAATAGTACTAAAATGTACTACAAAATGTTTTAATAAAAACAGTAAAGAATCATGAAAGTGAAATAAATAAATACATATTTAGAAATGATAAATAATAAATATAATATAGTGTTCTCTGTCTGTGCAGCACATAGTCTCACATAAAAACAAACAGCACATGTTGTCAGTGATTTGCTTTTAGAGGTTGCTTTCATAATGACAGCGGACCTTTTCATCCGCTTCAGCAACTGACGCAAGACGGAAAAACTATCAGTATGGATTTTTCCAGTAGCCGACTACTGGTCTCGATTAATCTGCAAAACTGATTTATCGGAAGTCCTCTGTTCATAGCCTTTTTTAAAGGGATAATAGAGAGTGTCCTGGCAAGCCGTCCAACTAGGTGGCATGGGAATATCAAGACCCTCCGGTGAATTATGAAAACAGCTGAAAATATCATTAGGGTCCCGATCTACCTCATGGACTCTTTACTCGCTTGCTATCTCACAGCAGATATACCGTAGCAGCATCAACACCACAACCAGCTGTTTTGTTTGAGAGACAGTTCGATGGTTACTATGAGTAGTCAAACACCTTACCTAGTACGATTAAAAATAATTGCAAACTCTTCACTGAATACTAAAACATCTTACTGCTACACTTAAAAGCATATGTCCTCTGTAATTATTGTTCGGTTCTAAGTGTTGATTGCTCTGCACTTATCTAGTATTGTTGTATGTTGCACCCAGGGCCGTTTCTAACTTTCTTGGCATCCTAGGCGAGATTCCTATTGCCCCCCAATGGCTCCACCCTCCCACCACAATGCTTCACCTCTGCACCCTAAAACTCATTAGCAAACTCTCATAAAAAGCAGAATCACATTTAATAGTCAATTGCAAAATTGCCTGAATATGAAGTATATGTAAACATATACTTCATATTAAACTTTATCAGAAAGGCAGTTTTTTTAGTTTGCCTATGCCTTAAAACAGTTCTGGTTGCATCATGGTCATAAGGAAATGCCAAGTTATATAAAGGGAAGACAATAAGACATTGATTTGTGTTATCAGGCCATATTTTGTTAAAATCATTAAGAAAAGACTACCTAGACAATAAAAACATTTCCTCATGTATGTTCCTGGCTTAAAGCTAGAGCAGACCTACAGAACCCGGACAACAAAACTGGATTTTTACCTGGTGGTGGGGCTTTTCTCAGGTGTCAGCATTTACACCAACTTAAGGATGAGTTGCACACTCACACTGGGTATACACAGTATACACTCTGTCCTTCTGTCGGCAAGCAGGCAGCAGACAGCAATCAATAAGCAGCACTGTTTAATGGGGCAGGGCGATTGGCAGACACACACTGCTATGACTTCTGAATTGCTTCTATGGAATATAATGCGCCGGTGACACCCCTGGCAAGTTGCCGCCCGAGGTCGATTGTCTGTGTTTTCAACGCCATCTAGAGAGCCATCTTAGACTCCAAATTGACTTAATTTTCCTTACATTATGGTAGTCTGTTTTTGCAAAGCAAAGAATTTCAGCTGGAAAAGGGCTAAAATATTCCTTTGAGAATTTTGTGTCAGAGTTTAATTCAACAGGGTTAATGATTACTGATGTATGAAAACTCACAGGTACACTGTAATATTGGGGGAGTGGTAGCTCACTGGTAAGGTTTTGGGTTACTGATCGGAAGGTCGTGGTTTCAAGCCCCCGGTATTGCCAAGCTGACACTTTTGGGCCCTTGAGCCTCTGTGCCCGTGGGGCGCTGTATCATGGCTGATCCTGTGCTCTGACTCCAGGTTTTGAACAAGCTGGGATATGCGAAGGAGAGAATTCATTGTGCAGTAATGTATATGTGACAAAAATTCTTATTATTATTAACCATAATTTACTTAATTATTAATCAACTATAAATGAAAAAATTATAATGAATCAGCAAATAAGCACTTTTAGGCTCTACTTTATTTAGTGGTAAAGAAAGACCAGAATCCATTTTTGCCAAAAGATACACAACATTTTATGGCTATAGTATACTATAGTAGATATGAATCTCATCTCAGGAAGATCTGAATTAATTTGGGTAACTAAAACCTTCTGTTTGCACTCTTCTGTTGAACCAAAGGTATACATCCAGCCAAATGTTCACACAGTACAGTACAGTATTCATTTTTTATTTGTATATAGACAAACCTTTGGAAACATCATGGGGAAACATTGGTTTATTTTACTGTGTACTGCACTGTATATGGTTGACAGCAAAGCCTACTTGACTTGACTTGACTTGACTTAATTTGAAACTTGTTTGTTAACATCATTCAATGTTGGTATATGGTCTATGTTTGAAAAAGTGTTGCTGTTAAATGGCCATGCTTACTGTTCACCAACACAGAGCATTAATTTGTGCTTTTGTTTAAACTAAAAATGGTCGAAATTCCAAAGATTTCTCGATCAACTTAACAGGAATTAAAGAGAAAGAAAAGTTGTATGTTGGCAAAATATTTAAAAGGCAGTATATGATGATATATGGGTTGGAAAGGGGTGGAAAATATCCAGTAAATTTCCGGAAACGTTCCACTGGAACCTCCTCTGTGGAATTTTGGAAATATTTCAAGTTGAAAATGTACCAGGAATTTATAGGAATTTGTATTCATTAATTTGAAATTTGGAAAAATTGTATATAAACTATATAAAAATAAACAACATTTAGTTTGGTCATAAGCGGACATGAATGTAAACTTTTTGTGTTTGATTTAATTGTTAGTATAATATTGTTTGAACAATAGCTTACCCACAGCACAAGGAGTTTTAAAAATACATGTATGTAATGTTTATGTAATTTGAGTGAATACTCACCAAGATGGACAATCTTTGACATTATTTTGTGTGCAGGATTTAAGAAATGATCTGTTATGAAGGAATGCACAGTGCATGTAAATTTTGTAGCCTCAATAACCCTGCAGTAAATGTGCTGTGTGTGCATATGATTGATGGATGTGCAGAGTAGTAATTCGGGTTGTTTTAAGAAAAATATTATCCTGCAAGATTTTTGTAAATTCTCAGTTTATTCCCAATAACTCCCGTTAATTCCCATAAAATTGTTAAACCAAAGCTATTACTTCCTATTTTCCTAACTTTTTGTCAAAAATTTCAAGCGTAAGGATCTGAGCAACTTTAATGATAGCGAGAATGTAAAATTTGCAGATATTTGTGGTGTCCCTGGTTTGCAGTGGTTCATATCTACCAAAATCGTCCAACTGTCCATCATCAAAACTGGACTATGGAGCTTAAGAAGAAGGTGGTCTAGTCTGGTGAATAATGTTTTCTTGTACTTCATCTGGGCAGCCAGGTGTGTGTGTGTGTGTGTGTGTGTGTGTGTGTGTGTGTGTGTGTGTGTGTGAATTGTTTACCAGGAGCAAGGATAGCACCTGGATTTACTATGGATAGAAAATGAACTGGCCGATGTTCTGGGCAATGTTCTCCTGGCATTCATGTTGATGTAACTGTGGCATGTACCATCTAATGTTAAAGACCAATTTGTTTATGACAATGATCAAGTCTATAACAGGATAATGCCAATTTAACTTAATGTCTTAGTGCTTGATGCTAGATTGGTGCATACAGTATCTCACTTAAATTGACATGATCCCTGTATTGATGGATAAAACGCATTCCAGATGATGACGAAGGGTTTCCTCTGCCGACATACTGATTCATTTGTTAAAAAACAGCCACAGAATTTGTGCCATAGGACTTTGTTAGGCTGTTATACTATGATTTATGGGCTACAGGATGCTACAATCTATTGCTTTTTAGCTTTGTACTTAACCAATGCCTGCAGCACATTCTACATGACTTGTATTTAAAGTAAACGCAGTGACATTAGTGCCAGATGCTGAGCAAGCAGTAGAGTGGTCTGTTGCATTAAGAATGACCATTTATGATGATGCAGACAGTTTTGTGGTCTTCCTCTGTGTTTTTAACCCTTGACTAATTTCTTAATGTTTATTTATTTAAGATTCAGATCACAATTTGAAAGACCATTATGGGTGGTCGCTTGGTTTTTTTATTATATTACTTGAATGGACATTCGGTGATGAGGATGTATCTGTAAATATATATATACATATATACATTTGTTTGCATTGCCAGGCCACATTACAACCCAAACCTCACATTACGGGAGATGAATTCGGCAAACTGTGTATTATATCATCAGTATACATTTCAGAATAATATATGAATGAACTTTAAACTACCAGCATATCAACAACTTTTCAGAAATACTTGTTACTTCTATTGCATTTTTGTTATGCATTACTTACAGATAAACTCCACCAGATAAACTGCGTTCAGCATAAATGTGGTTGTACCTTGCTGTATGTAATTGGATTTTGCACTAATACATTTATCAAAGTCTCATAATGTAAATGTACTCAATAAAGATTTCATTTTTAGTCATATAATGTAAAACTCTACCATGGTAGTTGCACTATGCAGCATCTGGCAGGTTTTAAATCAATGAGTTTGTTGTTTGTTGTTACCATGTTGGATAACAACTGCTGGTACAGAACAACATGTTCCATTTCCACCAGTGAAGCTAAATATGCTTAAAAAGGATCATAATGTTTAAAGGGACACCAAATTTTGTTACGCCACTAACTATTTAAGGGGGTGAAAAAAATGCATTTAAATTCTGAGGTGTGTAATATGCAACCATCAACTAAAAATTAAATCAGTGAAATTGTAGCAGCAGTGAAATTTTGAAGGTAAAATCATCACAAAGTTTGAGTGTGTTTGGCCCTGGAGATTGCACACCATTTTCTCAAGGTCGAATCTGGTTCTCTTTGTACTGAACATGTTTTTAGTTGCACTAAATGGCAGTAAATTTTTCTTGTGCATATAAAATTCACAACTTCACCTCAATTCCTAACTGAAAATGAATGCGTGAAGCTTTAAGGTGAACCTACTGTATAAGAGCACAGCAGTTGGCCATGCAGTTATTTAATCAAAAGTTTTGTTAAAATCGTGGCCTGCCAAGCTGAATTTTCGACATGAAAACATACCAGCTATGTGCTGCAAACCTTGGTCAGAATAATAATTGCTAATTTTTATTCCCGTGTGATTATGCTAACAAATGCTAATTTCTACTCGGCCTGTGCATGAGTAATCCTTTTTCATTTTTTTTTTAGTCATCTTTTGATGACTATTACAGCTAACCTTAGTAGATCTCTTTGAGTCTGCTTTGATGCCTTGCAAAACTGGAACATAAAAGCAACATCATACATGCTTATTGAAAATATGCTTATTCCCAATTAAGTAGCGCGCGGCTCTGAAATGTAAATAAACACAACGACACCAAATAAAAGTAAAAGGCAGCCGACTTGAACTGAATAAATGTTCTTGAGCAGAATGATTTGGAAATTACCATCTGCTGTGAATGTCTTAGGTATAGACAAGGGCCCTGTGGAGAGAAAAAAAGGAATGAGACGATCCATTAGCCCTGTGTTCCGAATGCAGTCTGGCAGAAGGAGGAAGTGGCAGTGTATTATGGCAAGTGTGGCTAATTTGATTAATATTTCGGATAAATAGGAAGCTTGAGCGAATTCTGTTTTAGGGCATGTGACAGGCAACGAAAGGGAAGAACGTATTATTTGTTGGTGAAAAGCACAAAGGTGCCGAAAGGGGGAAAAAAAGGGTTTCTTGATTACAATTTTGCTCATTATCATGTTTAACATTTCCATTTATGACATTTGGCAGAAACCCTTTTAAAAAGGGTTAAGGGCCTTGCGCAAGGACCCAGCAGTGACAGATTAGTGGGGCTGGGATTTGAACCTATGACCTACTAATTAGAAGGCCAACACCTTATCCAGTGAGCAAACACTTCCCATTTTAGTCCTAAAAGTAAAAAATCCACTCCAGAGTGTCTTGCATATCAGTAAGTGGTATAATTTGATCAGGCGAATTTGGTTTAGGCAATGTGCTCTATGTTTGTCTGTTATAATTCTAATAATGTATAAAATAATGACTAATGTTGACGCAGTTTACCCATAATGCCACCAGCAGCAACAGTATGGGTTTTTTTTGTACTTTTATTAAGCACCATTTTAAAAGAAACACCCACCTGTAACATCAGTGCAACAGACAACCATTAATCTCTCACAAGAATAATGAAAATACAGCATGGAACATAATGTCTTGGGTGTGTTTTTAAAGGCTAGAGGGTTTTTTTTTTTTTTTTTGGGGAAAATGTCACCATTTTCAAATCCCAAGACTAGCACGATATGAATTTATATTCATTAAGTTGTCGGAATGAACCGTATTACGTTTTTTTATCCATGAGGTGACAGCAGGAAAAAATACAAAAAGTGTTGCCAGAGAACATCATGCTTAGGCTTCCACTGGTGAATTTCCCCTTCCCTTATTTTTCGCTTTCACTCTGATACACAACACTGGTAACCTGATTCTGGCCTTTCAGAATTGCTCTCTCGTATCCGCTGAGATCGGTAAATTGAGTTCCTCGACAGTAATAACCGAACAGGAGGGAATTTAATACATTAACCAATACACGGAAAAAGGTGTGATGCACTAACATTTGGCTCATGGAGGCTCTCTGAGCACACCAGCTGTAATGGATTGTGACAGACATATCAGCGCTGGAAATTGTCTGCACATATATACAGCATCTATATGCCGCTGCTCTACAGGTGCCATGTTCTGGGTTTGTTTTGAAAGAACAGCCTCATTAATTTAATTTGCTGATGTTAAATTGTTTTAGCCTTACTTGACAGTTGATTAATGTGCTTGTGTTACACAAAAGATTAATGTATATTGGAGAGGGCTTTCTAAGCCCCAACTTCAGCTGTGAATAACATGGTATGTTTTATAGAAGGCCAAAAAGACACTTGGGGTCTTAAGTTTCAAGTCTTTTCTACCAGTGCATCATTAATATGCTTTAGAACAGAAATAATATTGGAGTGGATGTAGTAAATATTTAACATTTCTTTCCCAAGACAGTTTAATAAAAAAATCCTTTTGTGTAGTAGGATTACTCAAGGATCAGTGTCAGTGTCAACATTTTCGATTTACATTTATTTTCTGTAATTATTTGTTCTGTAATGAACATGTTATTTTGCACTTTTGGGGTACTTTTTGACTATGATATCATAAATACAAATGTATTTTTATGTTGTCTTAATAGAAATATAATACTGTATTTTATATTATATATATATATATATATATATATATATATATATATATATATATATATATATATATATATATATATAGTATCTCACACCTCTGAGTACACCCCTTACATTTCAGCTAACATTTACATATATCTTAAGATAAGTATAGTATATAGTATATTTATATAATATATGCATATATACTGTATATAAATTTTATTTTAGTATTTTTTAACATAAATGCAATACAAATTACAAGTATCTCCGTAGAGTTGATATGTTGCTAGGATCAAGTACCAAATTCATCTTCCGTACAGCTTTTGGGTTGTAATGCGGCTTGGAGATGCAAACTAATGCAAAGAAATTGTATCCTTTTATCCCGAGAATTTGAATCCTTTAATTTTTATTTAATAATATCCCTCACACTTAAAACAGATATTTCAGATATACAGGGAAAGGAAGGGTTTTTTTAAATAGCTGAGGCCATTTTTGCGGAGAGCTTTGCCATGAGGTGCCATGTTGAACTTCCAGTGGTCAGTATGAGAGAATTGAACTCAAAGCAAAAATTTTACCTGCCCTAATACAAGATACACACATTTGTATGGTCCTGTCAAGAACATGAACATGATGAAGAGGACATGTGGCTTTGCATAGTTACACGACGTACAGCTACTATCACACAGTGGTGTACTCACTTTTGTTGTCATTTATTTAGACATTAATGACTGTATGTTGAATTATTTTCAGAGGACAGTGACTCTGTACTGATATACAAGCTGCACATTGACTACTCTAAAATATATCCAAGTTTTAATTCTATAGTATTGTTCCTTAAAAGGTTGCTAAAAGGTTGCTAAAAATTGGGGGGTGTACTCACTTTTAACAAAAAGGTTGTAAGTTAAAATCCCAGCCTCACCAAGCTGCCTCTCCCTTGGCAAGTCTCTTAAGCCAAAAGCTGCTCAGTTGTATGAGTGCGATACATTTGACAGTTGCTCTGAATAAGAACATCTACCAAATGTAGTAAAAGTATAAGAGATTTCCCTGCAGCTTTTTTTACTTTTTTTGTAGAAAATGGTAAAAATTCTGTATTAAGAGCTAAAGGTGTGTATTAGTTAAAAGTTTGGCAGTTTTCTCATTCTTTTCCCTTAAACTATTTTGTTGCTTATTGTATCACATTAATGGTTGAAAAATCACCGAAATGGTTCCTCTTGGTTTCATTTTTTTCAAACCATAAACCTGCAATTTTAACATGGGTGTGTAAACTTTTTTTTTACAATTACTACTGTTTTGTATTGTTTGAAGACTATAATCACGCTCTTGATATCACCCAAATGAGAATGGGTTCCCCTTCTGAGTCTGGTTCCTCTCAAGGTTTCTTCCTCATTCATCTAAGGGAGTTTTTCCTTGCCACAGTCGTCCCAGGCTGCTCATCAGGGATACACACACATCCTTCACTTTAATTCTTAAGTTCTGTAAAGCTTATTCTGTTATTCTGTTCTGTTATGAGACAATGTCCATCGTAAAAAGCGCTATAAAAATAAACTTGAACTTGAACTTAAACTTGAAAGGAGAAAGCGTAAAAGAGTGGCACCTGTGCTCGCATATCAGATTATGACCCACTAATTCAATTCTTCTAGCGCCTCAGGAGTGGGCTGCCGATCTGTGAATTAATGGTTCTTACATCCACAACCTGCTAGTTGTATTCCTGCTGTTGGCACATGGCACTGCTGGGATTTTTTCCCCTCTCTTAGAAAACACCTGAGTCTTTTTGTTGGTTTTGGTTTAATGGCTCGGACACTGGGGAGTCACGGCTTCCTAAAATATGCAAAGCAGGTTTCTCCCATGAGCAAACAAAGCGCTAGTATTCTATGATCACGGGCATGTGTGATATCAACCTGATGATTGGATTAAACAGCTGGATTCACATGTATAGTGAGCAGTATCGGTGGATTGCTGCCCATCTACATGAACATGTACCCCTACACACGAATGTCCTACTATCAATATGCAGTTTTTTGCATTGACATAATATTGCAAATTCATGCTACATATAATTCTAATACAAAGCCTGAGCTCAGTAACCAAAAGGAGGCTTTCTTGCTCATTGTAGTCACAGATCCCACGTTCTGACTTTTTGTTCGAGCTATCTTAATTTGGATTAATTGTGCAACCTATAGATTGGATGTGATTCCCTTTAAGAGGACAAACAAATGTGGAAAAAAAAACCACAACATATATACAGTACAGACCAAAAGTTTATATATATTATATATACAGTACAGACCAAAAGTTTATATATATTATATATACAGTACAGACCAAAAGTTTATATATATTATATATACAGTACAGACCAAAAGTTTGTATATATTATATATACAGTACAGACCAAAAGTTTATATATATTATATATACAGTACAGACCAAAAGTTTATATATATTATATATACAGTACAGACCAAAAGTTTATATATATTATATATACAGTACAGACCAAAAGTTTATATATATTATATATACAGTACAGACCAAAAGTTTATATATATTATATATACAGTACAGACCAAAAGTTTGGACACACCTGCTCATTCAAAGAGTTTTTTTTATTTCCGAGATTCCCCGGTTTTTACATCACTGTTTGGTAAAATTCAGGGGGTAGAGATAAAAAAATATAATTTATTTTTAGTAAAAAGTCTATAGTCTAAAAAAAAAAAGTCTAAAGTAGTCTATTATTATTTGTATTTGTGAACATCAACACAAAATCTTTTAAAAATTTAGTTTAGTAACGTTAGGACTTACATTTAAAACTATGTATTTGGTCAAATACTGTACATTATTACGTTTATAAAGTGACATGATGTCTAGATGAATTCACTAAGGTGCTGCGGGGGTACAATACAATTTTTAAATATAATTGAGTAATCGATTAAAATGAAACAAATCAAATTTAATAAATACATTTTAAAAATTTAATTAAATAGTTTAAATATGTTGGACCCAATTTGGGTAATACAGCTGTGAGTATATAAGTTTGTGTTTTGCATTTAATATTTTATTTTCTAAAGATATGTTCTACTTAATTGTTCTACTTATTTTAGCATACTTTAAGAGGATGGGTTCCATTTTGAGTCTGGTTTCTCTTAAGGTTTCTTCCTCATAACATCTAAGGGAGTTTTTCTTGCCACAGTAGCCATGGCTGCTCATCAGGGATAAATACAGATTGTTCACCTAAACTGTTAAATTCTGTAAAGCTGCTTTGGGACAATGTATGTTGTAAAAAGCGCTATAGAAATAAACTTGACTTGACTAGATATGTTTGTGATGGATTTCCAATTTTACCTATGTTCCAAGTTTCAGAATTTTCTTTACCGGAATGCTTCAGTACGAATACCTGTACCGTAATACACTGAAATACCTACAAACCTCCAGAGGTTAGGGCTAACCAGCAGTAAAATGTTTCTATACTGCAATACAGCAGGATGGATTTTTATTGTCACTTGGGAGTTTGATTTTTATCATCTCGTCACTGTTTAATGAATGTTCCCCCGAAAGACTTCCTGTTTTACTCAGAGAGACAATGCTTTTTAACTGAAAGCATGAGGTCAATTTTAGATCTGTTAAGGCAGCTTATGGTTCATCAAGTTCGAATCGGAGGAAATGCCAAACACAAACGTCAACTGAAAATTGAAGGGCACTTCCAAAGTACTGAGTTCTATGAGGCAACACTGAACTAAGACAGACTTACACATGGGATTTTATAAAGTCCAAATGACATTATAAGAACAATAGAACAATAGCACTGTAGCACAGTGAATTGCCTGATGTGTGAAGAACAGCCTTATTTTTTTTTTAAATCAGAAGACAAAGGAACATATTGTTGACAGAGGGTTAATTATTACAGCTGCACAGCGACTATGTGACCATTTACTACAGCGCATTCTTTACCACCATGCAAAGGTCACTGAAACAGTTTGGGAAAACCTTCTAGCACATCATTGATGGCCTGGCCTTCATTCATTTGCAGATCTACAGCACAAACAGTTCTTACTTTGACTGTATAGCCCTCATCACAGACCCTTCTCACCCTGGCCATAGTCTGTTACCCTCAGGAAGGCTCTATCACCAGCAGATTCAGAGAGAAAGAGAAAGATTCTGGCTCTGTGACTTGTGTACTTGTGCAATGCCTGGTTGGAACACGCCAGTAGCCTTCTTATTTAACTAGCTTTACCAGCATTGTTAGCTTGGTTGCATTGGTATGCAAGGGGCTGCCTTCATAAGAGACTGAAAAAAATCTCAAAAAGCTGAACAAGGCTGAATTCCAGATGGCCCTTTGTTAAGAATACAGAGCACTAAATATGCTTGGAAAGGAGTAAGAATAATCCTACAAGTACATCTGAGCAAGAAGTGCAACTGTGATATAAATCTAGGTAACCACACCCCATTTCCATAGCATGAGCCCATAGAGGTGCATGAATGCAGTACGGAAATCTAGTGTATTATTTTAGAATACTTTAGATCAGATCCCACAGGGAAGTGATCATTTCTTGGCATATCCCAGCAATGTTGAATGGAAGCTGGGGTGAGGGGGGGCAGTGTCAGTCATGATACAGCACCTCTGAAGCACAGAGGGTTTAGGGCCTTGCTCAAGGGCCCTAAGAGTGGCAGCTTGGAAATACCGGTGGTTAAACCCCTGACCTTCCGAGCAGTATCCCAGAGACTTACACACTGAACCACCAATTCTCAAAATTCAATTACAATTTTACCAATCCATCTTTGATACTTTGTTAGATACCATGTTTGATTATTATTATTATTATTATTATTATTATTATTATTATTATTATTATTATTATTATTTATATCAATACAACCTTATCTGGAAAGTGTAAAGAATCTGGATCAGAAAATGTTGTCAGTGGCATTGAGAGGCAATTAATGCTTACAGTACATTCCCTAATGCCTGACTTTATTGGTGAGAAAAATAAAGGTTTACTTTTTGAGTCCAGATTTCTGCTGCTATCCCTAATTGCAGATTTAGCTCATGATGCTTGAAAATGAGTGTTTAAAAAGTAGCACATTAGTTTCTTGCCAAAAAATAGTTTTTGGGTGAAAGTACTGCAGATCCTTTCCCAAATCTAGATTTTCAAACACCATGCGATTCCCTTACAGACAGTGTAAAGCTCCTGCTGTAACACTAAATCAGTTATTTTGAAAATCTTCGCTTCCTACCGAGCTGAAGTTGAATAAAATCACCTCCTTTATAATGTTTTGGGTCAATTAAACTTTAATGAATCCATGTTTGATCGCTTCTGTTATTTTCTGTTTATTTATGTTTTTATACTTTTATTCTCTTTGTTTTTATACCTCTTCCCCAATGCCTTGAGGTATTTTCCTACCATACCTGACCTCATTAATGACAAGATTTACTGAATGCACTTTGCCAAATTATCTTACATGACCTAACAATCCTTGCTGCTTTTGTTAGCAGTACAATACCAGTGGCACATCATTCTTTCATTTTCTTAAGCATGTAGGTTTCCATGGCAACAGAGCTGCAGACTGAACAGAACAGAGGGTTAGAGGGGAAAAAGACTGCATATTGGGAACTGCTTTTTAATTTTTAACATTTATCTTACGATGCAAGAAGAGCGCATTAATAATTGAGGTGTTTAGTACTGTGGGTAAAACTCTGGCTGCAAGTGGGACATTGTGAAAATTCATGGAGTGATGCAGCCATATGGCATCCCATAATTTAATTGGTTATTTCTGTCTGGCAAGTGGAGGAAAGAAAAAAAAAAAACGTTGTGATTTCATACACAGCGTTGGATGAAATGCTAATAATAAGACTGCAATCATGTTAGGAGGTTCGAAATGGCTTGTGACGTCCGGAAATGGCTCGAGATTGTAGCAAAGCAGGGAGAAAGTAAACAGGCTCAGGTGCACATCTCATTCGACCTCATATTGGGGTTAATGTTCCAATAGCTTCAACAGCAGCCCCTGTCACATTTGCTGGTGAAGTGGCAAAGTCATTGTGGTTTATCACACCACCCCTGCTGTTGGCAATATGTTGCTCTATGACAGTCAACTCATATTGCCAATGGTTATAGTCTTATATTGTTTCTGCGAGTTTCTTTATTCGTCCTTAAACAAAATCTGCCGTTTTTACGCAAATACACAAACTTTCTACTTTTGCAAACTGCTAATGAGCTTAATAAAAATGTGAACAGTTTTGTCTATTTATTAGAGACATATAGCATTTCTTTGACAAAAAAAGATTTTAATTACTGTACATCAATTCAATAAATTTTTTATTTATAGAGCACTTTTAACAATGGACATTGTTCATCATATAGAGATAAAGCAGTTATTTAAGAACGTATAAGTTTGTTTCTAATAATTGCAAGCTTGTTCCTCATGAGTGAGCCAGTGCAGACAGCGGGAGGAAAAATCCCCTGAGACGGCACGAGGAGAAAACCTTAAGACAAACCGCACTCGAAAGGGAATCCTCATCCTCAACAACAAATGTCTATTCATTACAGTTTTATCATTGTTATTGGTGATTAAGTGCAACCTTTGGTCCATTGTAGCAGACTGTTAATATTAATTACAGTCCGAATTCATTCTCAAAGTTTTTGAGTTGCTCAGTAACCAATATACACCCTCGTTCAGACAAAGAATCAATTTTGGGTAGCCGAATTAACCATCTGGAAAGCGGAAGAAAACCAGGCAACACGAGGAAACTGTAGCTGACACAATACAAACCTTTACTCACGTGACTCTCAGTCAAGAAACACTGCAGAAACTGATTATTTATTTGCAAACATTCTTTTAGATAAGATTGATTTTTTTTATAGTATTTTACGTTATAAGCACAAATCGCTAATATTGTATTTGTGAATCTCTTAAAGCAGTAAATTCGGGAGCACTCTGTGTAGCTTCGGATAGTTTCACATCAACAGCCTAAAGATCCATAAAGTTCCCTATGATTTATCAAGAATGAATCAGGGTACAGTATCTATAGAAGATGAATCGACTGAAGCATGAATCTGAATTTATTTATTATAGCAGAATTTAGGGGGAATAGTCAGCTCCACCTCCTGTCTTTTACTCAATGCCACTGTCTCTAATCCATACAACATCTCAGGTCTAACCACAGTCCTATAAACTTTCCCTTTCACTCTCACAGATACTCTTCTATCACAAATCACTCCTGCTATCACTCTTCTTTACCCACTCCACCCTGCCTGCACTCTTTTATTTACTCTCCATTACTCTGCACTGTTGACTCCAGGTACCTGAACTCCTCCACCTTCTCCACCTCTTCTCCCTGCAACCGCACCACTCCACTGCCCCCCCTCTCATTCACACACATGTACTCTGTCTTACTCCTACTGACTTTCATTCCCCTTCTCTCCAGCGTGTACCTCCACCTCCCTAGGCTTTTCTCCACCTGCTCCCTACTCTCACCACAAATAATAATATCACCAGCATGTGATACCCACACTCATCCAAGTGTGTGATTCTATATTCATTAAAACATAACAAACACCGGAGAGTGAGAAATATCATGAGCATCGGAGTGTGTGATGAGTAATGTATTTTTTTCAGTCTAATACAGTGTCTGAAATCTTCATGACGTGGGATCCAGCCCGGAGCTGGTACGTCTCTAGATGGCTCCGAATCCTCGGGGGTTTAACATCTCTTTGAAGGTCCAAAATCTTCATGGGGTGGGACCAGTGCTCGAATTGAGGGGGGGCTGGGGGATCCGGGACCCTCATTAGGCATTTCGGACCCCCTCATGACAAGTAAAAAATAGACTGGGGGGGGGATTCGCCAAGATTATTTTAGTACAAATTATACAATATTTTATATTCGAGCACTGGGTGGGACACAACTGGAGCTGACCAAATCTTAAGATACTTTGGGATAGGTAGAAAAAGAGAAGCAGTGGATTTGCTCAAGATGATAATATGCATTTGATCAGATGTACCAGAGCACAAGGTTATGATGTGTTATTTGTATGTCTGGCTAAATTGCACAATTCCAATCAGCACACTCAGTCATTAGATTCATCCATTTTTATGAAGAGGGTAACATTTTTATGTTACTGCTCCTGAAGTGGTGGTGAAAAGCACTTTTTTTTTCCCAAAAGCATGGAACTTTATTGTGACACAATATTGCCAATAAGGAGCCGATTTTTCAAAGATATTTTTTTAAGCATGCGTTCTTAAGATTTTCTCAGCCCCTTCATGACAAGGTTTAGCCAACTATAGTAACCTTGTTCTAAGAAAATGTGGCTCTATATATTGATAAGAAATTCAGTCTTGACATAGGCATTAACGTGATCGGTCATGAGGAACTAATCATGCTACTTAGCATTCAGCCTCAGACCAGCATTTGGAAGTGGGCGGGAGAATCTACTCAATAGCAATGTTGCTGCATTACAAAACGTACAGAACTGTTCACTGGCTTTCAGGGTCAAATGACTTAACAAGTGGCTAACAAGGTATCAGTTGAAATTAACTGATATTAAGCAACAGGAAAAGTATGTGGGGAAAAAAGACGGAAATTAACAAGAAATTCAAAACGGCTTCGGAGAACTGTTTTTAGACATTGGGGATCAAGCCGTCGTGTAACCAATGGTGGACAAACAATGTACTTGAGTTAAAGTCGAGAAACACTAAAGTAGGTAAAATATGACACCAGTAAAAGTAAGTGTCCCTTTAAACTTTCACTTGATTAAAAGTACAAAAGTATTTGCCTTCAAATGTACTTAAGTATCCAAAGTACTATGATTTATTACGGCTATAATGTTCCTACTATCATTTTTGTCACAAGACTCTTGGTTAATAAACTCAGTTTATGTGGAAATACTCTAATGTTACTCTTAGCACAACAATCTATTAATAGAATAACTTTCTTTCGGCTTCTCCCGTTAGGGGTCGCCACAGCGGATCATCCACATGTTTTATTTGGCACATGTTTTTACGCTGGATGCCCTTCCTAACGCAACCCTCCCCATTTATCCAGGCTTGGGACCGGTACTAAGAGAGGCTGGGGTTGGATCCCTGAACGGGGATCGAACTCGGGCCACAGCGCTGAGCGCGCCGCATCCTAACCACCAGACCACCAGGGACCTTCATGATTTAGCAAAATGTAGTTGAGTAAAATGTAAGATATTTGACTTTTAAATGTAGGGAAGTTGAAGTTAAAGTCTCCCTAAATACTTTAGTAAAGTACAGATATGCAAAAAAGCTACTTAAGTACAGTAATGAATTACATTTACTTAATTACTGCCTACTACTGCGTGTTACTTGAAGTGCAAAAAAGAGTTCATATTACAAATGTACCAAACAATCTTGTATTTTGCCTAATTAAAATATACTAGAAATTATATTATATTTCCAGAAACCTTCCCATTTTTGGCCACCAGTGATCCCATTTCCATTCAGGCCATTAGTGAAAGGCTAATTAGTCCTTGATTTTCACTCGTTATGGCTGTTTAAGAATGGCACCTTTGACACTGGATGTGATCAGTCTGAAACAGCAGCCCCTGCAATTGGAAGCCATGTTTCTCATTACTGCACCTCCGTGGTAGCATCAGTGTGGTGACTTCGGGGTCAGAGAGTGGTCATCAGTGCAGCCCGTATCATTGGTTTAATCACAAATTACATCCACCATACTTACGCTGTTTGTGTGAACCCTAGAGAATAATTTATTCTGTCAACCCTGCAATCTTAAAGTCGCAATGTATAAATGTGTTGAACGCCATCTTTCTTTTTTCTGAACACTTGCCTCTGGTGCATGTTGCTCCTTCTGTAATTTGAAAGGCATTTCAGATGACAGGTTAAAAAAAATAAAAACTCAGATGTGATATTTTGCTGGTTCAGCAGTAATGCGTGCACTTTATATTTATCCCAATGCGCCAAGCTGGTTTAGTATTGATTCAAGTTTAGGCTCGGAGACATACATTAAGCTTTTTTCAGAACGATCTGCATGGCTACCTATATATATGGTGTTATCCCCAATGCCCAGGATGAAATGGAACCGATTCATTCCTTCATTCCACATGTACAGATTTTCTTGCGTATGTGCTCATTGCTATGACAGTAATCCGAAACCATGTTCGTGTTAATGCACACACACATTTTGCTTCAATTCAAAAACACACAGCTTATACACATATAAATGTATAAAATATTTTAAATAAGCCTTACTGGAAACCAGAGCAAGTGAATGTCTTGCTAGTAGAAGTGTTCGACTGACATTAGCTTCAGTAGGTTTTTAGCTAGTTTAGGCATTTTTATTGAAATATGTCTCTTGCTGGGTGAAGCACTTCCACCTGGCTTTATTATAATTAAAGGACTAAGCAAACATGTGTCTAGACTTCTAAGGTCCCTGTTTTATTTCTGGAAAAAAAAACTAAACAATAAAATTAAGCATGTGTGTTCTGCAAACTACAAACGAAGATGAGGGCAAATGAGTTGACAAGCAATGAACAGGAAGTAGTCTCTCTCAATGTTGCTTTCTCGTCAGGCTTGACATCGCTGTCCGTGCCAAAAGGGGCTCTTCTTGGTGCCTAGCTGGGGTGCCTGGTTCTGTTGTTGTTTTCCTCATTATTATTCGCCGAAGGACCCCAAGGCTGCTGAACCTTTTCAGAGCCGTCATGAATAGCAATTAATTGTGTACCTCCATTCCTCTGCTCCAACCCATGGAGAGAAAGCTTTAGGTTTCGTTTAATACTCTTTTTGCTATCTGTGCAACAATAAATAAAATAAAAACAACAACGACATGAAAAAAGACACTACAAATGGGAAAATATGGCAAGTAGAAGCACCTGGTCATAACTTCTGTCTTTCTAAACTGCACAACAGCAGCTTTAACTTCATCTTCTCTAAAAGGAGTCCAGCTTTCTGCAGTATCAGCTTTCTTTCGGCTGAATAATTCTTTTCCCTCTCTGAGATGATTTGCTTTTGGTTTGCTTCTGGGGATTCTTTTACCACTGATTGTATGTTTGCAGAGTACAGTATTTATCTATGAATTGACAGTTGTAACAACAGACTGTCAAGTGAATTGGTGAAATCCTCGAATAATAACTCAAATATAGTGAAGCAGACATTTTAGTTATAAGAGCAATGAGAACCTGATAACTATGAATAGGAATGCAAGTTACAGTAACTGACACAAGTGAAAGGTTGGAGCTGAGAGGAACAATGTTAGAGGATAAACCTTTTTCAGATTTTTCACCTCTGTTTAACCAATTAAAAAAATCTGTACCAGATAGGTGGGAAAAAAGATTCAAATTCAGACTTACAAAACCATTTGCTAAACAACTGTATATCTGCAATGTGCAACGTTTGTCATTTACATTTATGGCATTTTGGCAGTCGCTTTTATCCAGAGTGACTTACAGTACATTCATCAATCATACAATATGTATAAATAAGCAGTTATGGGGTTAAGGCCCTCAAGTGGAACATCTTCCTAGAAAAATCTGACGTTATTGTAATAGTAAATGTGGATTGAATGTGGAATCGGATGTTCAAAAAGCAGATAATCTTATAGTTAGGTTTCTAGTCACTTAAAAACCTAGGACACAACTATAAGTTTAAAAACAACAGCATAGAGCTTAAAGAAATGTAATTAATTTGCATTTAGGCCATTTGTCACAGCTTAGAAGCAGCTATGGGGTAAGGGCCTTGCTCAGGAGCCCAGGAGTGGCATCTTTGTGTGGTGAGATTTGAACTCACGACCGTCCAATGCCTTAACCACTAATCAATTCCGGTTCTGAGATATGACAGAGCAATACACATCTCAGTCACTTGAAGTCTGGCATAGTGCATGGTGCCATATGGGCTGGTTTCAGTTTTTCTACTGATCTCCAGATTTTCCTAAACAACAGTTTTTACTTTTCACAGAAGGTACAAAAAAAGCCATCAGTTAAGTGGCTTGCTGATTAGAAAGGTCAGAGGAGAGTGGACAGACTTGTTCAAGATTTATCTCTGTCAGCCAAGTACACAAATCTATATGGGCACAGACTCAAACATGGACGGTTAAAGATTGGAAAATTCTTGCTTACTCTGATGAAATCTAGATTTGTGCTGTGGCATGCAGTGGTTTGGTCAGAATATGGCATTATTTATCCAGGCTGCCTAACAGTTTTAGGATGGTGGGGGTGATATAGTGGTTGAGGAATGTTTTATTGGAGAGCTTTATAATAGCAATTAAAATCATGTTTTTTTATGTTATTGCATATGTGCATATTGTTGCATTCCTTTTGTTACATATTGGAATGGCTTTTTACAGCATAATAATCAATCCCGCAAAGAATTAAAGCAGGATATTAGTATTGGTGCACCAAGTATTAGTATGGTATGGTAGCTGGTGTATGAATGTATCTTGGAGGTCAGGGCATAGACATCATTTTTCAGTTATGGGTTAACAGCATTCTGAACCTAATGGCGAATGTATATATTAAATATTCATATTAAAAATATGCAATAAATATAAAGTACATGGGTCACACAGTCTCTGTTTAAACAAAGCATAGCTTTTTGTTTGAACAAATTAGTTGTGTACAAAAAAGTAGGTTTAAATATGGTGGTGTGTAGCTTTGATTTTACTACACACACATTTGCACGCACACACAAACAATGAGAGAGAGAGCAGGGATCGGTGATGTTTAACATTTACTGGCTAAAAGGCTGAGACAATTGATTTCCTGACATTATTGCAAAGAACCATAAATCACAATGCATTCATGAATACGAATGATATGATGACACATAATTTTTGTCTGTGTTGTGTGTCTCCAGATACAACAATATGTCTTTATAGTTATTATGGAGGAATTGATACACTCTCAGGCAGTCACTTTACCGTGCAAAATAAAAATGAATAGGCATCTCTTGCATGGATATGTACGTTATGTCAGAGTAAACAATCCTTCCTGCCAAAAAAGGGTTGGGGGGTAAGGTTTTAAACAAAAGTTTGTTTTATGAAACATATTTTGGAAAATGTCTTGCGTCTAACAAACTGAGGCTAGGTAGGCAATTGTCTTCCTGCCAAATTGGCACTAATTCATGTACACTGACTGTTTAATAAGGGTTTTTCTGGTTGGGTTTTTGAGCAATTTCATTTCCTCACAGCATTGGGGCTTCTTGATATTAGTTGAGCCTTGGCTTAAAACTGGGATGAATGGTCACACATTACATTTGTGCCATTTGGCAGACACCCTTTTCCAGAGCGACTTAGATTTTTATTTAATTCATACAACTGAGCAGCTATGGGGTTAAGGGTCTTGCTCAGGGGCCCAGGGATGACAGCTTGGTGTGGCTGGGATTTGAACTCATGACATTCGGCTCCAAAGTCCAATGCCTTAACCACCACTCCCACAAAACCAAATGTTAACATTTATGGCAATTGGCAGCAGCTCTTATCCAGCGCAACTTACATTTTTTCTCATTCCTACAAATGAGCAGCTATGGGGTTAATGGCCTTGCTCAGGGGCATTGGATTCAAAGTTCAATGCCTCAACCACTAAGCTACCACCAACTAACTTGCAGTTATCCCATTTATAAAACTGAGCATTTGAGGACTAATTGCCTTGATCAAGGGCCCAGCAGTGGCGACATGGCAGTCATGGGATTTGAACTCACAACCTTCCAATCCTCCAAGCAGAACATTTTAACCACTGAGCTAAAACTTTCCATCACTGAGGTACTGTTTGTTTGTAGACCTCTACAAAACACATTGGTCCAGAAGGGGGCATTGCTGTTGTTTTTGTAAAACGTTATAAATGGTGATGCAAGTAAGGAAGGCCATCATTTAGCTGGAAAAATGGTCTATCAGACGAGTTCAGTGACATCGAAAGACCTGAAAAAACCACAGAAGAAAACAATAATGGAATTCTTTTTTAAAGAAAATCCGCTTTACAAAATCTAGTCAAGACCAAGAACAATGTGATGAGCGCAGGAGATCCAGTGTCAAAGACTACAATGAAGAAATGCTTTCATTTTTATTAGATTAGAAACGAAAGAGCTTATGCCACATCTACTGTCAAACATGGTGGAGGCAGAGTTGTGAAATGGATATTGTGGAATAATCGCACAAATCATGCTATGAAAGCAACTCACATGGAAAAAATATTAACATTATTAATAATAATAACTGATCGGAATTAACCAATTGGCCATGCTTTTCACTTACTGAAGGCAAAATGCAGAACTATTCAAAAGCAAGTGAGTCTCATTAAAGACCTGACAAATCATCTCAAGAGAGCAAATTAGCATTTGATGAAGTCCATCGGTTCCAGACATCAGGGACTGATTTACTGCAAGGAGTTGGTAACCAAGTATTAAATATAAATCATTTGGTTTGGCCCTCAATTTCCCCAGATCTCAGCCCAATCGCCAAATAGACAGAAAACAAAACACACCTTTCGAGGTTGTGAAGTCAGTGCCTTGATAGTACAGAACTCTCAAGAGGAGCCTAAACGATACTAGGCAATTGGTTTTAACTTTTCAGCTGATCAGTGTACATAAAATAAATGCCTGCAATTTCTAAATTGTCTGTAAAAAACATTAAATTAAAGCTAGTCTACGTTTTATTAAATTTTTGATTGCTTTATTTGTTTTAGTGTACAGTTGCAAGTTTACAGTTACAGTTAAAGATTGTCTCACTGGCCACAAACTTATATGAACCCAAATGATATACCGTGCATACAACGGTGCACCAAGTGCTTCACATAATCCAGACATGTTTATTGGCAGTATTATAACTCTTGGACGAACAGTGTTAGTATGACGAGCATTGTATAATAAGGGATTGCAACCGCTGCTTTTATTGTTGTAGGATGCTGTGGAAGTCTGCACATTTCTGCTGTGTCAAGCTTTGCAATATATGCTTAACCTTGCAACATCCATTGTGCTCAGGACACTGGGTACTAAAAAGTATCGTACGCCTTTAAATATCAGAAATCAGACTCGATGAAAGCAATCCTTGGAACATAGACACTCTGTATCTGAGAGGTATTGGGTCCTGAACCAACAGGAGCAAATTAAACCCTGAAGGCACCCTGGGTAAACTTCCCAGTGTTAAAGCAGTTTTGTGGTTTAATTATCATCCATTAACAAAGTCAGATGGATGCTTAAAATTTTCTGATCAACTTTCACCAAGTGCACTTCATTTTCATATGGATACTACCTAGGGTTTTAATACTAGCTGTGGACATTTCTAAGACAATTGTTTCAGAATTATTTTGACATTTTATGTAAAGACACCTCTGTCCACAAATGCAATGTTAAAAAAAAAAAAGTTTTTGCTTCATAACTCTGTTCATCACACTGAATATTAGATGATGTTGCTTCTTTTAGGACCATTTCAAACTAGCCTGTTAACCAAGCCTATAGAATGAAAATCAGTGCATATCGTAAATACTGTAAAAACGCCAGGTTCAGGTTCCGGTTCAAAACCTACACTTGAAAAATGTATTGGCTTCCTATAATACAAGGGTTAGAAAGTTAATCAGTGCAAATATACAGATTCTATGTTTCTGGACCACTGATAGTGATCTAACATTACATTCTCTCCTAACATTACATCCTCTTCTGTATCTCCACCTTTCACTCCACTCCGCTACTCTCAATGCAATGCACATCCTTGCTTTAAAGGATTCAATTAAGCCTATAAATCATTTATAACGTTATACCTGTTAAGATGCCGTCCATGCTTCCTTTTTCCAAATACTGTATTAGAAACCATCTGTCCCTTTAGACAAGCTTCTGTAAAGGTAGTTAGGATGTGTTCCTTCTTGATGTCACCCAAATGAGGATGGGTTCCCCTTTTGAGTCTGGTTCCTCTCAAGGTTTCTTTGTCATTACATCTAAGGGAGTTTTTCCTTGCCACAGTCGCCATGGCTTGCTCATCAGGGATAAATACACACCATTCACCTTAACTGTTGATTTCTGTAAAGCTGCTTTGAGACAATGTCTGTTGTGAAAAGCGCAATACAAATAAACTTGACTTGACTTGACTTCTCAAAAACTTAGCATTGATCCAATTATATGCAATCATTTTAGAGACATCTTGAAATGACCCTTCTTTTGTAAGATTTGAGAGAATGTACCTGCTATACAGCTGTTAAGTGCACAATGGGGAAACAACATCAGTTTTGTTTTTAGGAGTATTACATTACATTTTAATGCTATAGAGCTTCTTATTCTGGTGTTAGACTCTACTGCAGGCTTTGATACAATTGATAATGGCATTTTGATTAATGGGTTTAGTCAGTGGGTTGATATTTCGGGGACTGCTCTTAATTTGTTTTTATTCAAGTTATCTGATAGGAAACTCTCATACGGGGGGAAGGGTACCTCAAGGATTATTTTCTCTCTCCATTTTCTTTCTGTGTCTGTTTTGTTTGGCATTTTACTATTTTGTATTCTGAAAAATTTTATTTTTTTAAATAAATAATAAATGTCTTGTAATTCTCTCAATTTGAATAGAGATAAAACATTTATTAAACTTTATTCAAAGTATTAAATTAACCCTGATAACATGTCCCATGGCTTGGTAAATTAGTATGTCATTTTAATAATTACTTAATTGTTTCTTAATGTAAAAAATTATGTTAATATTTAATATGCATTAAATATGTAAATAAGCAATATGTATTTTAAGCATATGGAGAAAATTATTCATGAATTTCTGTTAACATGACCGGGTTACTCCAACTCTCTATTTGCTTGACTTTGTCAAGTAGCTCTCGCTCATTCCCATTTAGTACAGAAGGCAGCAGCTCATCTTCTTATGAAGACTAACTTCAGAAAACACATTTTTATGTACTCACTGGGCAAATGTCTTTGATCCAAAGCAATTTCCAGTTGAGCTGAGCAGATGAAGGTTAAGGGCCTTGCTCAATAGCATAACAGTGACAGCTTGGCAACACCAGGATGTAAACTCACCTCAGTCCAAGTCTTGCTCTGCTTGACTGCTGGTTAGAAGTGAATTTTTTATTGCGTACAATTTTTTGTCTACCTGTAGCAATGTGTGGTCTTTCAGCAAATGCTTCTAAGCTTCTACTAACCCAAAATCTGCATTTGCAGTTCATGATCCTATCATTTGGAATAGTCTGTCTTGTCATTGAGCATCTTTCAAATATAGTTTGCATTTATAATAACTTCTCCTAGTACGATTTTTGTTGTTGTTTAATGTTTTTTTTATTATTGTATTTTGTCATGCTACTTTTATTTTATGGAAATAGTTTGGAGGATAAAAAAACGAAGAATATCAGCTTCTGAATGCTACTCGATGTGTTCATTGTGTTCATAACATTAAACAAACGTAAGCCGCAAATGCACACAGTACTATGTTGAGAATGATCTTTGTTCGAAACATTTTTAAGTGGATAAGTGCTAGGGTGGACATGAAGAAGCCCTCAAGTCCTTTGCCAAGAAACCGGATTGTGCGAAGGGAGAGGTGAGACGCACCACGGCAAAAAAAACAAAAACATAAAATGCCATTTTGCAATAATGCTGTATCCCCTTAAGAGACGGGCTATTTATTAAAATTCCTGAACAAATCGATGAGGTTTCAGCATAGACATAAACACTGAGACTGTCTGAGTCCTGAACACTAATTGGAATGCTTGGAGTTTGTATACAATAGGGGTAAAATATTCACGATTTCTGGTTCTAGTTAGCATTTCGTTGACTGCATTCTGGACTTACTGGAGCCTGTTTGTGTTTCTCCTTCTACATCCAGTCCTCAGGGTATTACAGTAGTCCATCTTGGATAATTATATATGCGTGAAGTAGTATATTTTTTGTCTAGCAATAGAGATTTTAAATCGCTGCACTAGTAATGTCCTACACTCGCTTTAAATGAGCGACTACAGTAAATAATGAAGCCAATGTCTTTTACTGTGGCACATGATGAACCTGAAAAGGGCATCCAGAGGTATTACATAATTCTTGCCGCCTGCTACCTTTGTAGATATACTTCAGTCAACAGAAGAAAGTTTCTCAGCATCCAGTGGCTAAAGTCTTTTATACCTTCCACAGCTTTATTAAGCTGATTGTCATTTAAGCTGTGTGTCATTTGGGTGCCAGGGAAAAGTATATACTATGTATATGAGGTAGGATAAATGAAATGGAAAAACAGAGGATCCTAGAGCTGAGCCTTGGAGAACACCAAATTGTGTTTTTATGCACAAAATTATTTTTAGTTAAAAAAATAAAAACAGCCAGATTATTAAAATGTCTTCAAATTAAAGTTTTTAATAAATTTCTATAAAATGTAATAAATGCTCCTTGGAGAGGTAACCCCATGTGGCACCTTTGTTTCTTTAACCAGTACTATCACACTATCTTAGTATTATTGATTTGACAAGGTCTAAATCCTGATTGAATTATGTAAATGCATGATTTGGCTGCTGAGCTACAACCTTTTGCTGGGATCTTGAAAATAGAGTTGAAATTGGTCTATGGTTTGACAGCTGACACTGACCAGAACAATTCTGCATTTAAGTGAACAGTACACCTCAACAATGATGGAATATTAAATGTTCTGTATTAAATGGACATTCTGTGAACACCAGATGAGGATGGGTTCTATTTGGAGTCTGGTTCCTCTCAAGGTTTCTTCCTTATGTCATTTTAGGGAGATTTTCACTGCTACAGTCGCACATTGGCGCACAAATTACTGTTAAACTTACAATTATAAGGAACTTATAGGCACTAAACTTGGACATTATAACTTTACAATCTATGTAAAGCTTTACAATCTATGTAAAGCTGCTCCGAGACAATGTCCATTGTTAAAAGAGCCATACAAATAAAATTGAATTGAATTGATTGGGGACAGCTTCATTTTCATACAGACAAATTCATATACAGGGAATGTAGTGGTAAAGATTCTGAAGAGGGAATCATTTCCTATGTTTTATAATGTTCGACTTGGTTAATAGTCACTGATGTGGCAATATTAATCTCTATATAATTATACATCAGGTGATCTGACTGTAGATTTGCCTACTGCACCCTGTTTTCACTTAAATGTCTTTTTGCTAGTTATATTAAATACACATTGATTTCATAATAGAATTGCACAGGATTTGGCAGAGAACATATATGTGAGACACATAGTATATATTATATATATAATAGGTCAAGTAGATGTCCTCTATAATGGGTTCTAAGTCATTGAGTGCTGACACTTATCTGTCAAATGTAGTTTAAAATTAATTAATGTTATAGATGATTACTGCTGTTTCTATTAAAAATGCAAAAGTGTGATGTATTCAAGTGTATTAAGTATGCCTCACAAACGAAATGAATTCTCTAATCAGTGATAACTTTATTTACAGTAAGTGCTTTAGATGGAAGGAAGGTAATAGTTAGCAGTCCTAGGTCTATGTTAAAGGTGTTTGTAGTGCCATTAGGTAGTGCTGTATATGATTCTTATGATTGCTAGGACAAATGTTTTGCGGGATTCACTGTGATTTTGCTGAGCTTTGGGGGACAGGACATTTATTTACATTTACAGTATTTGGCAGATGCCCTTATTCAAAGTGACTTACATTTATCTCATTCATATAACTTAGCAGTTTTGGGGTTATGGGATTGCTCAGGGGCCAAGGAGCTGAACTCGTGACCTTCAGATCCAAAGCCTTATCCACTAAGCTACCACCTACATAACATTCTTAGTGCAGTAAAACCTATGTGATGCACCAAAGTAGGTAGCAAACGGTCAGTTTAATCTTTACAGTATGTGTAGCTACAATGCCTTGCATTATATTACAGCATGATCAAGTTTGATGTTGTGGCTAGTTCAAACTTGTTATATGTGTGTGTGTGTGTTAAATACAAATTGTCTATATAGAATTTGATGGTGTAATCTGGCCCATCGTGCTGAAACTGTTTAGTGCAAAAGCTAGTACCGTGGACCAGGCGTCAGCAAACTTTTCATTACAACATCTCAATATAACCAGGCAAGGCCCGAATTTAGGTTTTAGAAAAGCAAGTCACATTTTTTATTTTGCCCAGTATGGCATTAATCTTATCAATGAGCACTCAAATAACTAATAAATGTGTGAGAGTGTAAATGAAGACATTAACAACAGGTTAAAGTAAAATTACATCCTGACAACCTTGAATGAATGTTTTAAATATTTGGGTCACAGAACAATGCAATTATGAAGCATTATATAAATCTACAGTAATTGATACAATTGTAAATGTACCCATTAAAGTAAGTAAGTTTGGCTTACCACAGAGTGTAGTGATATAAAACAGTGGTCCCCAACGCCACGATTAATGTCAGACAAAATTTTTACAGACCGGCCTTTAAGGTGTGGTGGATAAATAAAACAAAATAAAAAATTTGAATATAATAATAAACGTGAATCCACTGTGTTGTTTTTTGTTCATTTTGCTCTCTTGGGGGTTTGAATTTAACACATAATGTATTATGTGTTAGCGGCCGGAGCCCCTTTAAGAAGGTAGAGGATGGAGGTAAGACATGTGACCAAGGCATCATGACATGCATCAAGAGTGAGTCATAGACAGATGTGGAGGAGAAAATCCGGTCATTTTCCAAAATAAAACACTGTTCAGAATCAGATAATAAATAAAACAGAAATAATGTAAGTTATGTATTCTTTCTGTGCGGCCCGGTACCAATTGACCCACGGACCGGTGCCGGTCCGCAGCCCGGGGGTCGGGGACCACTGATATACAGTATACAGCTCGTATTGCCTGAAAAAAAAAGTACTCTAATGTATGTTTGACACTAAGATTTCACTAATACTTAGAGTCTTAATTACTTATAATAATACTTATTATAAGTAATAATAATATTACATATATGCTGTTTTTTTATTTTATTTAAATATTACAGGCAAAGAACATATTTCTGGTTTGGGGTTAGAAAACTTTGCTTGAATTTTCAGGCACAGGGGTAAGTTTGAAAAATTAATCATGCACAAAAAAAACCCATATTTCAAGGAAAATCTCATTGAGGTGTCATAAGGAAGAAACCTTTAGAGGAACCAGACTCTAGAGGGAACCCATCCTCATCTGGGTGGCATCTCAAGGTTTCTTCCTTATGCCATCTCAGTGAGTTTTTCCTCTCCCCAGTCGCCACCAGCTCACTCATTAAGGACAAACATTTATAAAGAACAATCTTATTCATTCTTTCTTTTCACATTATCTGTGTAAAGCTGCTTTGAGACAATGTCCATTGTTAAAAGTGCCATACAAGTAAAAAATTTATTGAAATGAATATAATTGAATATTTATATAATTGAATAAACGCAGTAAGAAAAAGCAGTTAAACTGGCCATCTGTACTGCATTGTCATTGTAATGCAATGGAATATGCCACTGTTTGCCTTAATTGCCAAATATTTTGAAATATAAAGGAGATTAAAAAAGTGTAAAATATCCTAATTGGCTGGTTTTGCTAATGTTTGTGCACATTGGTTTAAAACTAGCAGGGAAACAGAATGCGGCATAAAAGATTAGTTAGTGCTTTTTGAACAATTGAATGGTTTTATAGCAGCAACTGTAGAAAGAATTATTTTTACATTAAAAGCTACCCTGCTAATTCTAGTCTTTGTTTTATTTTTATTATCATTAATATCCACTTGTTAGTAAATGAAAAAAGAGATTTGGTGTTTCACAATGGAGCTTTTAACTAATGCTCCTTGTATTGACTTAATGAAAATCAAATATCAGCTGTGTGAGCTGTCAATTAAAACCAGCTTAGCCCAATAAACAAGTAGACAAATAGGTTAGTGTTGTGTAATTAACTAAAGCATTGATTTTGAAATTAAATAGAATGAATCAAAACATTAGTCCACTGGAAATGGTTTGTCTATCATGACAAATTAATTATGTATCTAAAATCCTAATTTTTAGTGAAAAAAAAAAGAACAGCCTAAAATGGGTAATGAGATACCAATTTTGTATGAAATGTATCATTATAATCCACCACCCCCAAGCTATATTTAGTATGCTCCTCTGGCTTGTCATTCTGACTTATTTGAGGCTTCATCTCTCTGCTTTCACCTGGCATTCTCCACCTGAGGCATTCATTTGCATTCACCTCCTATTGGCTACTAATATCCTTCAGAGGATGAACGCATCTTGGTGACACAGTATTGTGCTATAATGCCCACACAACATCACAAGGCTGTAAATGCAAGATCCATGTCAATGTTATTCGGTACATCATAATACTAGTTAAGACCCTTACTCTATAGAAGCTGTGGTTTATAGTTGCATTAATTCCACAGGGTGTCGGAAGAATTCTTTTGGAATTTTGATTCATGTTAATATGATTCCATCACATAATTGTTGCACCTGCTAATTCATGCTAGTCTCGGAAAAGACTCGCTTCAGTGCAATGCCTGCTTGGAATCTAAATTGTTTTTTTGTTTGTTTTTTTTGCCAATTCCAGGTCTTACATCTGACCCCTCTTTTTTAAATCCCATATTGTTAGTGTGTTAGTTGTCAGTTTGCAAAATGGGCTGAGCTATGCTTATTCATTTCTAGGTGTTTTCCAGTTTTCCTATATTATCCATTTGTCCCAAATTTATAGACACCAGCCATTAGGGTTGCACAAGCCTTAGTGACGTTCCCAAGCCCGGATAAATGGGGAGGGTTGTGTTAGGAAGGGCATCCAGCGTAAAAACATGTGTCGAATCAAACATGCGGATGGTCCGCTGTGGCGACCCCTAATGGGAGAAGCCGAAAGAAAGTTTGTATATAGACAAAATTTCATGTGCCAATTTCTTTTAACCCCCGTTCCAAAAAAGGTAAAATGGGTTAAATGTAAATGTAATTAAAATCAGAATTCAATAATTCAAAATTTCTATTGAAACAATTTAGGACAAAAACACAACAAAGGACACCCAGAACTGTTAAGCATCTATAATCCTGAATCAGACACATATGGAACAACATTTCTCTCTCAAAGCATATGGTCTCTGGTCTAATTCCTAAATGTATATAGACAGAAGACTTCACAGTGCTACACAGAGGTAAACATAGTCCTGTTTTAATTTTGAGACCTGTTGCACCCATCAAATGCAATGGTTTAAGTATTCTCAGTTTAAACGATTGATGTGTTATTTTATTGTGAATGGAATATGGATTTATAACATTCACAAACCATTGCATTCTTTTTTTAATGTACATTTTGCACAGCATCTTTTTTTAAATTGGGGTTGTACAAGTGTCAGTGGATCCCACTAATGTCATCCGTAGTGTAATTTATAAGTAGTGTCCAAACTAGATGGATTGAATAAACTAACCCTAATTTAGAATTATATTCACATTAAGTTAGTAAACATTTAGGCAGTATGTTAATATCATATTGAATAAAAAATTTTACACTTATATGAATATAAGTAGTGCAGGCCACTGATGAATATTGTACATCACGTATATAATTATATGTCTTTATATACATACAATGTGGAGGGTCTGCCTGCAAGGATCTGGTATATGCCAAGGGCTAAAAAAAAAAGTTCAAGAATTGCTTGTCTATAATGGTTGTCTTGTTTCATAACATAGACTATGCAATTAAGCCAAGGTTGTTTGTATGCGATTTCTTTTATTCAGCTTTGGGGTATATCATCCATAATTAATGTCCTGATTTAATAATGCATTTACGAAGATCGGGAGGTGCATTATGCAGTGCTGGAGTGTTGCCACATGTAGTGAAGTCATCTGAGTAAATTAACATGAAAAGTAAAAATATTGCTTCGGCCTGTTTATCGATGCTATATTACCTAGTTTTAAAGTCAATTCCACACATTAAAAATGACTCACTTCAGACAGTGTAAACAAAATGTACTTAGCATCTGAACATCTCACTTAGCGAGACTGGCAGAAAAAAAACTAACTTCTATTAACAGTGCAGCACCAGAATGAACTAAACTGATTGAATACATTTAAACAACACTCTATCTTTTGAGAACCTTCAATCTGCATGCTTGAGAGTTGTTTTCAAAGTTGTTTTTCACAAAGAGCTTTTTTTCTCTATAGTTCCGTCTTTATTTTGCTGATTTTTCTGCTACATTTTTAATATTTTTTTTATTACTATTACTATTAACAATGCTGATTCCCAGGATTTGGAAGACTTTTGATTTATTTTATCATTATGACAGAACATAACTTTGAATGGTCTTTTTAAATCTTTTCACCTGCCTCTATTGTATGATGTAATGAATGGGATTCCTAGGAGCATACATCATCTTTTGGCCTCCGTGTTTTGACACTTTGTCAGAACACTAATTTAGATTAATGGCTTGGTGGGAAGACTAGAGGTGATCTGCTAGTGGGGGCTGACAGGCTGCCACTTAAGGGCAAAGCTAACAGGTGATGGACCACCGTAAGCCAACTGACAAAAATGGACTGGAGGATAAATATCTTCATTCATTTTACTTGCCAGTTTGCCAACAGAAAAGATCTACTCAGACTGGATATTCTGTATACACTAATTAGCACAGTGCATAAAATCATGCAGATGCCAGTCAAGAGTTCAGCAAATGTTCACACCAACCATCAAATTGAGAAACATGTGGCCTTAAGCATGTTATAGCTGCTTAAGATTTGTTTGAGCTGCCAGAAAGAATAGTATATCAAATTAGTATAGAGAGCAGAAAACTATCCAGCACAAAACCTGCATGAAAAACCTGCTTGAGGTGGACTACTGTGTCTACAAAGACTTTGTCTGAATTCCAAGGAGCCAAGGCGCCATTTTCAGCAATTTGTGCTAAAATGGCTCTCCCGCAGATTGAGGGGTAGCCTCCTAATGCAAATCACTGAGACTTGACCATGACTCTGTTGCTAGTTGTCCTTTTTTGGACCACTTTTTGTATAGGTACTGACCACTGTATACCAGAAACAAACCAAAACAACACAATTTGTTCCATGTCAAAGTCAGTCAGATTCTTACTCTTGGCCATTTTTCCTGCTTCCAACACACCACTATATATTATATATATTATACTATATATACCACTGAAATCTTTAATTGAACAATTTTACTCAATTAATACCGTCACCCACACAAAAATAGGAAATAAACAGCACTAAACAGCATGTTTTTCATGCTGCAGAAATATCTGGCCAAGTGAACATGTGTTGGTAAAAGTCTGGTTTAACAATTCAAACATAACAGCATTATCACAAAGGAGCTGGTTTTTAAACAATGTTTATATGTGTTATATTATATTTATATAGAACAAATAATGTGCAATTAAATAGCAGTTAATTGTGAGTTAACGTATGACAATCCCAACACACACTTACACATGTTCTAAATGTACCTTAAATTAATACTTTTATGTTTTTCAAAAAATATGGATGCTTTATGTAAATGTTTGTTTATTAGTTGAAGATACTGAGATTTTTAATGGGCGTGACGAGGATGGACAGGATTAGAAACAAGTTTATTAGAGAGACAGCGCATGTAAGACGTTTTGGAGACAAGGTGAGGAAAGCCCGATTGAGATGGTTTGGTCATGTGTAGAGGAGGTACATGGGGTATATAGGAAGCAGAATGCTGAGGATGGAGCCACCAGGAAGGAGGAAAAGAGGACAACTAAAGAGGTTTATGGGTGTGGTGAGCAAAGACATTCAGGTGGCTTATTCGAAAGAGGCAGATGGGTAGAGGACAGGGTGGTATGGAGACAGATGATCCGCTGTGGCGACCCCTAATGGGAGCAGCCGAAAGAATTGGATGTTTATTATTAGTAAAACCAGACTCAACATAGTGCATGAAGACATAATATTCTTGTAAATGTTTTAAATTAATTATGGTGTTTAAAATGACAGTGGAACCTTAGATTCTGAACGGAAAAGTGCTTGCAATGCAGTTTATTCGTAAAGCAAAGAAAAGAAAAGAATGTAAACTCAGATAATCCATTCCACATACCCAAAAATATTCAAATGAAAATCATTTTAAAGGTATTTTATGTACAGACTATTGTCCCCAATGTATCTGAAACAAATAACAATGATTAGTACATAAATGATTAGAACATAAATGTCAAATAATTGGTGGTGTTCAACTGGGAAATTTGTTAGAACACAAAGCGAATGAAAGCTTGTAACAGTCTAGTTATTACATTTGTACAGCGTTGTTCAGGAAGAAATTGTCATTTGTACAAAGAATAAGCCATTTTGATTTTGCAAAACAGAGAAGAGGCTTCCATCCGGCTCTCAGCTCCCCACACATGAACTCTGGAGCTAGACAAACTTGTGTGACCACCAGGTACTTGGTGACCAAAAACCTTCTCCCCTAACTGCTCAGTTTGACCAGGCAGCTGTAGCAAGCCTCCTGGTTGTTTCAGCCTTCTTCCATTAAAGAATTATTGAATTAATAAATAAGAATTAATAAATGCATTTACAGCATTATGCAGACGCCCCTATCCTGAGCAACTTACAACTGAATAAGGGAGGCCTTAGGGCATTGCTTAAGGGACCAGCAGTGGCAGCTTGGTGGTGCTGGGATTTGAACTTGTGACCTTCCGATCCAAAGTCCAATGCCTCAACCACTAAGCTACCACCTCCTCATTTATGGAGCATGGAGGACACTGTGTTTATGAGGTATGGTTTGTTGTAAAAAAATAATTGAAAGCATTTTAGTATAAGGCTCCAACAAAATGTGAAAAAAATGAAGCGGTCTGGATTCTATCTAAATGCACTGTATGTTTGTGAATGCATATTAGATACAAGAAGCGGATTCTATCTTCATTTCCTTTCCATTCCCAATTTGTTCATTGGCCCAAAAAAAGCAATTTCTTCCTTATTGTTCTGTTTGTGGTCCAGTCCAACAGAGCCGTCTACTCTCCATTCAAGGCACACTTACAAAACTCTGCTAGGCTTTGTCCTCTCAATCGAATGTACTCCTTTCTGAAATGTGAAGCAAGTGAATTTTTACTTGTTAAAAAATTATATGAGAAGCAGATTTCACCTAAAATTGACAAATATTTCTACTTCATCATGCAGGCAAGATCAGATCCCTGGTTGCCTAGTAACAATATTCAGCAAGAGGGAAAAAAGGTCCTGTTTTTGATTCAGTTACGCATTTAGCACTGTGCATTAAACGCTTCTGTATATTTAAAGCATTACTTTGTGTCTTTGACAACTGACCAGTGTCAAGCGTTTTGTTTGTTCAAGATACAACCAAAAAACTTGTCATGGAATCAAGACATTCGCATCATACTAGCGTTTAGATTAAGAATTCACTGATAACCACAACTAAAAAAAGGTGAACATTTTTTAGAGAAAAAAAAAAAGACAGTAATAGAGTACGATGACATTAAGTGATTTTATTCTTGCTTTCTCGTGCTCTCTCTTTCTCCCTCTCTCTCACACACACACACATCTTTAATTTTAAAGATTACCCCATGACCGACATCATGCTCATTTTAGGAGCATTATTAATCATTTAAACTGTCAAATAGAAATCGGTGCAACCGAGCCGTTGCAGAGAAATGCATACAGGGAATAATGAACGAAAAGCTCAGAAGACAGGCAAAAAAAAAGAGACAGAGGGCATGGGAGGTGAAGGGTGGGATTGATTTGTTTTCAGCTGAGATTCCCAAAGACTACTTCACTGTATGTTTTAGACCTGGATGAAGGCATAAATGTGCAGTGTGTGTTAAAGAAAGGGACTGTGGGTGGGTGAACTAAAAGAGTTTCAGGTGCACACACGTGTTTCGGAATGCTAAATATTCAGGCTTCAAATCAAACATCCGAAAATCCAAAAGTTCTTGAATTAAAAACATAAATAAAACAACGTAAAGAGTGTAAAGAGTTTGGCCTGAAAATATGTAAGTAATCCTGCTTTTAAAGTGTTGTAAATGTGTTCCAAGTACCGTATTTTTCGGACTATAAGCCGCTACGTTTTTCCCACTTTTTGAACCCCGCGGCTTAAACACCGAAGCGGCTAATTTATGGATTTTTCCTGGGTTTTTCTCGGTTTCACAAACTTTAAGCCAAAAAACTGAGCGACATAACATTAGACCAATTAAATTTCCAAACAGAAATGAAAAAAACGCACCTCACCTGTGTTCTGAGCTGCACGGCAATTTTTAAACGCACGACGATGCCAAAAGAAAAACTCCTGAGAGAAATAGTTGTAAAAGGAAGGAGGAAGACAGTGAACAATGACTTTCTTGGTAGGTTACTGTTTAGATACAAGTTGTAACATGTTGAGTCTGGGTGAAGGGAGAGCTCACTAACTCCAGTTGCCACAGAAATCATATAAGCACAGACAGGTTTCCAAAACTCGTGCTTTTTTATTTTTCTTGGCAACAGCGTTACAGGTTAGTTAAAGAAACTTAGTAATGAGCATCAGAAAATAATAAGGACATATTCCTCGGTCTTGCACACATGCATATAATTGCTGAAAAATGCGGCGGCAGGCTATTCCCAAAATACCGCTCTGCTCTTAAAGGAGCCACAACATATTTCACCCATTACATCGTGTAACAGACACTGTCTTTCGTTAAAGCCTGTGTAAAGTTCATTAGTTTCAGTGTAGACAGGCTTATAGACAGGTGCATCTTATTTATGTATAAAATAAAAATCTCTGTCAAATTCAGTGGGTGCGGCTTATATTTGGGTGCGCTTAATAGTCCGGAAATTACGGTACCTTCCTAATACAGTGGAAGCTTGACACTCGCGACCTCAAAAGTTCGGGACTTTTTTTATTTTAATCCTAGACTTAGACTGAGAGTAACTTGCGAAAAATCTGAAGTCACGAGTGGCTCGAAAGTTCGGAGTAACATTACAAAACAGAGTTTGTACCGATAAATTAAATAAAAATGTTTGTAAAACTGTTTTATTATTGTATTAATAATTTAAAGTGGAAATAAAACATTTATAACAAGTAATTCACAATTCTTGTTGAGTTTACAGTACATGTACAATTCCCCTTTAAAAAAGAACTTTCAAATGGAGAAATGTTTTGTTACTCACAAGGAGTCATAGAGCGTAACCCTCGCGAGTATCGAGGTTGCACTGTATTGTCTAGGTTCCCCATATGCCACTAAAACAGCTCTGACCTCTAGTCTGGTTGACTCCACAAGACCTCTAGGGGTATGCTGTGGTATCTGGCACCAAAACCTTAGCAGCAGATCTTGTAAGTTCTAAGGTGGGGTTCTGCATGGATTGGGCTTGTTTTGTTTAGCACATCCCTCAGATGTTTAATCAGATTGAAGTCTGGAGAATTGGAGTTCAAATTAATAAACTCTTTAATGTAACAGAATGCATTATCCTGCTTAAAGAGGCCTGGAATATTCTCCTTCCCTGTAATCATCTCTTAGTAGTTGTAATTTTAACCATATTCCACCTAAATATTGTTTGTTTAATCATGACATTGCAGGATAAAAAAAAATTAAAAAGGGCCGAAAAAATAAGATCTGCATATCTACAGGTTCAAAAGACCAGAGGTGGTTAGAAGATGGTACTAATAGATATTGTTGATATATCAAGTAGTAGAATATTAAACAGTTTTACTCTTTGTCTATGTAAATAATTACCTCTATTATAAGAGAATTTAGTTTCAAAATGGTTGCCTACCTATTAGACTGCAACATTACAAAATATACATATTCTTAGGTATATTATATTCAACATATAACTGTTTATTGTAATACCAAAACACATACAGTAGCTTAACTGTTGCCTATAGCATTAAATCACTTCTTTTCTAGCTCAATGCAATAGTAATATAGTCAGAGATGCAGCATGTTGTACTTATATTGTACATATTGTGCTTATATCATATTGTACTCCAAGGAAAGCACAGAGAAAACTGTAAACAAAGTCTGAATGACCTTGGTACTCAGTGAAAAGTAAAAAAGACACTTGTTTGTGCACACTCTGACTTTCTCACTGCCGGATACCAGTTATAAGACATAAACCCCATAAAACATCCATCCAGCTAACAAACATGCTATATATATATATATATATATATATATATATATATATATATATATATATATATATATATATATATATCATAATTAAGATCAATTCCACTTATTAAGGATTTCGGTGAGATGGAAATGGACCGTGTCATTGCATGCTAACACAATTACACTCGGAAAACATGGCATTTCTTCAGATGTCTGGATCAGACTATTGTAAAATTACAGGACACATGATCACACTATATTGTCCTGTAAAATTTCCATATCCAGACGTATGAATATGGAAATTTTACAGGACACTACAGTGCGATCATGTGTCCTGTAATTTTACAATAGTCTGATTCGCTAAAGGAAAGGCAGCGATGCAGTCCTCCTCACTCAGCAATAAAAAAATCTGAGAAGCTCATATTTATTTAAGAGTTGTGCATTAGACTTCCTGGATCTCTGATTACCAACTTCCAACTCTCTCTGACCCCATATTGATCTTAATCTGGTCGCTAGCATTGCAAGGAAGAGACGTATGGGAGCCCCTGAACCCTCAGTGCAATCTCCACTAAGAAGCAGTGCACACTCATAAGTATCCTGCCTGAAGCCATAAGGTCTTCTCTGGAATCTTTTTCCTTTTATCAACTCGGGAGATGGCTGGACATATGACGTGAATTTCTACTAAAACCTGTCCAAAAAGAACTCCTAAGATTTTTCTTCTCCAAGCAGGCTCAATGCCACGGCTCAACACAATATCGGCTGAACTGAGTACAAGAATGAAAATGTACAAATCGTAGCATGAGACTTTTTTATCGATCGCAGCCAGTTTGTCACTGATGAGGAGAAAGTTTAGCGATAATTACTTTGTTGAGTAGATCCACTGTTGCTTAAAGGTATCTTGCTTCCTAATTTACATTGAATCCAAACAGTTGCTCTCAGGGTTCTGTTATGCAGCTCCGCTCTGTTATATAGCACTTGTTCCATCTGTCAAATTCACTGCGTTTGTAAAATTGCTTTCTTGGCTACAGATTGTCTCTTAATGGAACTGTGTGGATTTTAGCAAATTAACAACATAAGACAACAGTTTAAACATTTAAACCTCGGGAAATCTCTGTTTAGTTTTGTTAGGTTTTGATCAATTTAACATTCACAATATAGACAATAGTATCTGATGTTTCCAGCCATCCAGTATGTGGTTATTTTGCAGACTGTTCCCACAAATGTGGAGGCACACTATTAAACAGAATGTTTTTGCTGTACATTTTCTGTGAGAACTTGTTCCATGAGGATGTGGTGTCTATAGGTTGAAGTGGAAGATCTTGAGAGGCCTGCTATAGATCCCTGACCCTATAGAACATTTTTGAGATGATTTTGACTGCTGACAGAACCCCAGACCTCCTGACCTTGAATCGAGACCTGACTTTATTAAAACCCTAGTGGCTGAATGAGCACATTTTTTTCTTTCAACCACAGGTTATTGTAACATCAAATAGGGACTTAGAGTGGAATGTGATATTTAAAAAATTAGATACCAATCTTATGGTTAGGTCCACAAACCTTCCAGTTTACTTCAGGTCACTTAAAAACCATTGACATGAATGCAAAAAACAGCAGAGGTTACAGAATGTGATTTATTTTCATTTATGAAATTTGGCAGAGACCCTTATCCAGAGTGACTTCCATCCCATTTAGACAACTAAGCAGCAGGGGTTAAGGGGCTTGTTACAGCTGGGATTTGAACTCATGACCTTCAGCTCCAAAGTCCATCACCTTAACCACTAAGCTACCACCTCTAATTCATGGTTATGATTAATCGCTATTTTAATGACGAGACATGAAACGTTGTAAACTATTCCATCAATTGTTTGGCATTCCTGTCATTAAACACATGCAGGCAATTCCTTTTTTGTTATTCCGGGAAAAGGAATAGTAAGACCTTTTTCCCAATTTTATTTAATTTATTACAACTACCTGGAGACCTTCATACAGAGTATTAAAGTGTTTTTGATAGACGTGGATAACAAAACGAGTCAGCTCTGGGAAATCATATACTCATCTTGTTTGACCTACTTCCTTAAAATAGGTTCACAGCCAACTTACATAATTAGCAGAGCAGTCTGCTCGCAAGTTTCTCATCATGAAAATAATGGAGTCGATGTTCCGCGTTTTCTTTGGCAATGATGCATACAATTCATTAAGACTGAGTTATGGACCGACTGTGTTAGTTGGGTAGACTCTGTTAGTTCGTAGAATAAAATATAACTGCCACTGAATCTTTGCCTTACATTTAAAGCATTATGCTATATTTTATACTGTTACCTTGACTTTCAAAGAAGTTTTGTATTTTATTTGGATTAATACTTTCTATTCAGGTCACCCTTGCATTATAGAAAACAATATTCCTTGCATTAATTTTTCATTTTTTTATTCTGATGGTGCATGTAAATGGCCACTCTTGACCTACCATTTTCTGAAGTAATCAATATCCCGTTCTTGAACCCTCAGCTGAATTTGAAACCTTGAAAAATGGTTCACAAAACAGCTTTTGGCTGCAGTTGCGGTTTTGGTCAGTCCCCTGGGCTCTCGCAACAGGGAGCTTAGACTGGAACTGCAATAATTAGTACAGCTTCACAAACGAAATGTGCTTCTTTTAGACGTGTGAAAAAAACTGTGGATTGGTGGGAGTGAGTTGTTACATGAGAATCTCATTCTGAAAATGAAGCTTGAGTCTACTTGGCAAAAATAAATAAATAAGTAAATAAATAAAAACATTTTCAAGTGTATACAGCTATACATAATTATAAGAATTATTATTATTATTATTATTATTATTATTATTATTATTATTATTATTATTATTATTATTATAACCTTGGGATTTCATAAAATCAACTTGCTAAAGTTTCATACATTAAAATTTTACAGTAAAATATATTTTGCCCCATCATTAGAGCTCTTACTTAGAGTTAAGACTGAGACTGGTCCCAGTTCAGTATGGCATTTACTTGATATTATCACGACTCAGTCATTAGTGTACTGTGTCCTAAAATACTTTAGACACAATTATTTTGTCCCCTAAATGAAACTAGCAGGTCATGAGTGACTAGTGGTGAATAGTTGTAAATACATGTCACAGAAGAAGTCTTTGTGGAACTGTGCCTTTTCTGTGCCATGGCTGTACCGATAAAACCTCAGAGAGAACAACACCTAAAACCACTTCTTAATAGTCTCTTAACAACCACTGTCTCCAACCACCCATCAACCACAGTGTAGAGTCTAGAAAGTAGATAATTTATCAAATTTACTTTATACATTTCTACCTTAAAAGGTTATTGCAAAGTAGGCAAAATTATGACATTATAATTGTTGGCATTTGAGGACCATCAAAACCATACCAACCATGGGGGACATGGTGGTTTAGTGTTTAACGCATTGGACTTTCGATCAAATGTCGTGAGTTAAAATCCCAGCCACACCAGGATGCCATTCCTGGGCCTCCAAGGCCCTTAAACCAATACTGTAACTGCTCAGTTTTATGAATAAGATACAGTGTCCTCCACAATTATTGGCACCCCTGTTTAAGATGTGGTCGTGGACTTCTAAAAATTCTCCTTTTTTTTAAAACAACATAGAACCCAAATGCAAAAAAAGAGAAAAATCCAACCTTTTATTTAAGTACATTACTTTGGTGGTAAAAAAAATCATACATTTAGAAAAAAAAAAACTTGAAATCATGTGTCCCACAATTATTGGCACCTAACAATTCCTCTGAAAAATTTAATTGTTTTTTTTTTTTATATATTTTCTGTAGTTGCTAAGGTTGGTCAGGGTATCTAGGGACTTTTAATTAGTAATTCATGATTTCCTGTTTCCTGGGGTATAAATATGACGTGACACAGAGGCCTAATTCTCTTACCCATTTGTCAACATGGCAAAGACAAGAGAACACACCATTCAAGTAAGGCAGATGTGTGTCGACCTTCATAAGTCAGGCAATGGCTACAAGAAAATAGCCACTCGCCTTAACTTGCCAGTATCTACAGTCAGAGGAATCATTAAGAAGTTTAAAACAACTGGAACAGTGACAAACAAGGCTGGAAGAGGTCCCAAGTTTATCTTGCCACAACGCACAGTGAGGAGGATGGTAAGAGAAGTAAAAAAATTTCCCAAGCTCACCGTCACAGAATTGCATCAAAGAGTGGCATCTTGGGGTCACAGAGTCTCCAAAACAACCATCAGACGCTCTCTACATGCCAACAAGCTGTTTGGGAGGCATGCAAGGAAAAAGCCTTTTCTCACTAACACTCACAAACGTAAACGCCTGGAGTTTGCTAAGCGGTACTGGGACTTCAACTGGGATCGTGTGCTTTGGTCAGATGAGACTAAGATTGAGCTTTTTGGCAACAAACACTCTAAGTGGGTCTGGCGTAAAACAAAAGATGAGTATGCCGAAAAGCACCTCATGCCCACCGTGAAGTATGGTGGAGGATCTGTGATGCTGTGGGCCTGTTTCTCTTCAAAGGCCCTGGGAACCTTGTTAGGGTGCATGGCATTATGAGCGCTTTGAAGTACCAGGATATTTTAAATAAAACCTGATGGCCTCTGCCAGAAAGCTGAAGATGGGTCGTCATTGGGTCTTTCAGCAGGATAATGATCCAAAACATGTGGCAAAATCTACACAAAAGTGGTTCAGCAGTCACAAACTCAAGGTCCTCCATGGCCATCTCAGTCCCCAGACCTCAACCCAATCGAAAACCTGTGGGCGAGCTAAAGAGAAGAGTGCATAAGAGAGGACCCAGGACACTGGATGATCTAGAAAGATTGTGCAAAGAAGAATGGTCAAAATCCTCTCTGTGTTCTCCAATCTTGTGAAATGTTATAGGAGGAGATTAAGTGCTGTCTTGTTGGCAAAAGGAGGTTGTACAAAGTATTAACATCAGGGTGCCAATAATCGTGGCACACATGATTTCAAGTTTTTTTTTTTTTTCTAAATGTGTGATTTTTTTACCACCAAAGTAATGTACTTAAATAAAAGGTTGGATTTTTCTCTTTTTTTGCATTTGGGTTCTATGTTGTTTTAAAAAAAAGGAGAATTTTTAGAAGTCCACGACCACATCTTAAACAGGGGTGCCAATAATTGTGGAGGGCACTGTACATGTAAGTCTCTCTAGTTAAAAGTGTGTGCCAAATGCCGTAAATACACTGTAAATATAAATGTAAACATGCGTATCTCAAAATTGCCAAACCTACTAAGCCTGCTAGGCATTGTTCTTCCTGTTTCATGCATTCAGACTGAGCCCCAAAGCATCTCTGTCCCATTTGTATTTGGTTGGTATGAGGAAAGAGAATTTTATGGCGAGATATTAGTTTAGTGGTTAAGGCATTAGACTCAAATCACTGCCACTCCTGGGCCCTTGAGCAAGGCCCTTAATCCCATATCACATGTATGAACAACAAAAAGGTAGGTGGGTCTGAAAAAGGGCATCTGCCGTAAATGCAAGTGTAAATCTAAATGTAAAGCAGAAGATATTTAGAAAGAGATAACATTTTGAGTCAGCAAATATCTATTTTCAGTCCTGCAAAAATAAGTTTTTGTCTATGCCCCACATACAGTAACATCCAAGCCACACGTCCCTCCAGCAAACAAAGAACATTACCTATTGGGAGCTTGGGACAAACTTATTATTAATCTTATTAATTTTTAGCACCACATTATTTGTGTAAAGCTGCTTTGAGACAATGTTCACTGTTAAAAGTGCTATACAAATAAAAATAAATTGAATTAAATTGTAATAAATATTGGTGGTCTACCGTCCTGACTGATGTGCACTATTTGAAGCATCTTCATGAATATTACCAGCAGGGAATTGCATGCCCCTGCACCAACTCAGTACATCCTGGAAGACATTGTCAGTGACAGAGGAACACGTCACATCATGAGTCTGCCTCGTCTCCAATATTTTAGCTTCAGATACAACAGAAATTGAGGAAATGTACAGACTGACACTGTGAAGATTTGTAGTTACATAAACAGATAGAAAAGACAATGTGTGTTTGTCCATAATTACGGTTATGTATAAGAGCACTTTTTGGGTTAACCATGCCTCCAGTTGTGTAGGCCAGGCCTCCAAATTAGTGAAACTAAAATGGTTAGAGCCCATGAGCCTTTTAGGAACTAAATTGGCCCTCAACCCCAGTAAGAAACATTGGAATGAATTGGAGAGCCAGCTTCACACCATTACTTCTTACCTGACATCTCATAACTCCTGATCTCATAATTCCTGTATGGCTGAATGAGCATGAATCCCCACATTGTCTCGGATAGTGGAAATGAGATGCTGGTTTCAAACCATACTTTGTTCAACCAGATGTGAAGCATGTGTGTCAAACACCCCAAGAATTTGGCTTTAATAACCTCGGCGGGTGACATCTGAATGAACTCACCAGCGAGGCTATAAATAGACACACCATGGACACACCTTCTATAAAACCTGCTATGTGTGTGCAGTGGGGACCAGCCTGCCACATCGCATACTTGCTGCAAGGGGACACCTCTTCCTAGAGCCTTGGTTGAATGGGCCCTAACTCCTAGAGGTGAAGCTTGACCGCTTCTCTTGTTGGCCAGAGCAATGGCATCCCTCGCCCAATTTGACATTGTTTTCCTATGGCCTATAGCATATGAAAAGCTGCTCAGACTTCTGCCACTGGCTAGTTTCAGGATAGTGAGTACCATGCCATTTAAGTACAAAGTATGAAGCACAATCTATCATGCAGTCCTTCACTATGGTCCTTTCGACCCATAGAGAGATGATTGGCAGTGGCTTAAGCACTGCTTGTGAACGTTTCTATGAAAACAAAAAAAAAAGGCGTGCCCACGTCTTGCCTCTCAGCCAGCTCTACACGTGAACCCGATGATCTTTAAAAATAAGGTGAGCCAAAAGAGGAGCATGGTGAAACACCCCTTTGGGGAAAGACATGTTTATATATATATATATATATATATATATATATATATATATATATATATATATATATATATATATATATACACAGTATATACATTAAAACATTTTTGTTTTAAACAGTGCACGCTGAACACATTCTCTACAGGCAAAGAAACCTGAAGGCATGTCCGTGTCACGTCTATTTATAGCCTCGCAGGTGTGCGCATTTCATACACAACCGGTCGAACAAAGAATGTTCCCATAACGTTATGAAACGCAGAATCGAGTGTAGCTTTTGATAGGGTACCATGTTCCAGACCTGAGTTGAAATCCTTCCTATCCAAACTGTTATAGCATAAGTAGGACCAACTCTGTCTTGATGCACAAGGGTTCGAATTGGCCACACAGATGTTCAGCCATAAAACTGTTTTTTATTACAATAGAGCTTTTCATTGGGAGGGATATACTGTATTTGGCAACCAGTGGTGGCAGTGATATACACCTTTGTTCATAAAGCGTGGATAGATGATGAAAAACAAATGAAGAGTCTGTCTTCAACTTTGGAATTTTCAAGACAAACTCATATGAAAATGGATTGAAATAATACTATAGAAAATGTGGAGGTATGCATAGCATGAACAGAATGATTAAATGTGTAAAAGTTTAAAGGGCAACAAAAAGCCAAAACCGAAGCATTAAATGATTATAGTCATGGATAGCTGGATTGCATCCAGTAAAGCACTAGCATTGTGGCTGATCACACACACTCTTCACTCTTAACAGAAGCATCAAGCCCTCACTTGCAGACTGTGTAACAATTTCTTCCCACAAGCCATAAGACTCCTCAACATAAAGGAACTGGCCTGATATACACACAACCAATAAAAACCCTCTGTTTGCGCCAACTGCTGTTTGCACACTTGAGTTAAACCAAAAGTTTACATACCGACAAATGTTTACATGTACAGTATTTATTTTTGATTTGTATATATGGACAATCCTTTTTGCACAACCCTCTGGTCAGCACTTCTGTGTTACTGTTTTTCCTTGTCTCATGCTGTCTCTTGTCTTTTTTCTTCCTTCCCTTTTGAACTAGTTGCACATGTGCACTTTGTGTTGTTATTTTAGAGTGTAGTTCTGTGTTCCTTGTGTTCCTTTTGTCAATTTATGATGCTTGCTGTTGCACCTTGGGAAAACGTTGTTTCGTTCATTGTGTATTGTATATATATGGTTGAAATGACAATAAAGTTTACTTGAACTTGAACTACTTTAAGGTATTCATCGAATCGAGTCGAATCAGTTGAAGGACTTTAGGAAATGAATTGTGAGTTACAGAAAGTAAAGATGAAACCAAGACCCAAAAAGAAGTGAGAACTACATTTTTTGAATATAATGTATTAGATGATGAACCTTTGAAGGAAGACCTGATTCTTTACTGTGAACACTTTTTTTTTTTTTTGCAGGGTTCTCTATAGAACTTTTAACGGTTCTCGTTACATCCCTCCAAGCAACTCCCACACAAATGAATGTTCAGGTGTTCACGAGTGTAAAATATAAAGTATGCAATGAATTAAATATGGTGGCAGTGCATTTAAAAGTTACTGAATGTGTTGGCGTTGTAAATCAGCAGTAATATGAGTAAATAACAAAAAGCAGATGAACGCAGTGTGAGTGTAGGAATATGAATGGATGTAGATTAAAGATAGTGGGCTTTCAATGAAGATCAGATGTGATGCAGAATAGCTCTTGGCCGATTTGTAGCAAATTTTCTTTTATAACATTAAATACTATAAGTCTACTTTTTAGGAATGTATTTAATTTATTATCCACACTGTACTCTGTCTATCGTGGCAGGACCACCATATATTAGTGTTTATGCAATCCAGCCTTTCAGCACTGGTCAGTTTTAGAGTAAAGAACCGCTGTTAGCTGGGTATTTCTGGTTGGCAGACTATTCTCAACCCAGTACTGACATAGAGGATGAAATGTAAGGTGTTACCGTGGCAACATTGGGTGAATGGAAGAATAGAAGCAAAGAAAAAAGAAGGGGAACTAATAGAAGTAGAGCGGGTGATTAAGTGGAAGCCAGCCATGTGACAGACTAGTAGATTTTATTTTAAAACTTCAGAGTGCAAGGATAAAATCAGCTAGATGGATGCTCAGTTTCCTCAAATTGTACCATTTAGTTCAGAGTGAAACATTTAGCTACTTTAGAGGTTAAAAACTTAATTTTGTGGGGGATCAGCAGATGTTTGGAGGCGAATTAGGAAAGACGAGTAAGCAGGACAAGGAAGATGAATTGGTCTAAATGACAAGATTCCCCTTCATTCACCCAGGAGCTCCTTTCTCACTTTCCACGCCACCTGTCAGTGACTGCAAGGCAAAAGACGTTATTTGCGCTCATATGGCTGAATTCAGAGTTGCTGACTTTAAGTTACAGAGAAATTTGTGCTTATTCAGTGTTCAGTTATGTAAATAGGTAAGTTGATTTTCTGGGTGCACCATTCTGATTATGTAAATTGCCTCTGTGTTTGTTCATGCATCCGGTAGTGCCCGATTTTTTCTTTGAGTAGAAACGTCAAAGACAACAATATTATACAATGCAGCACATGAAAGCAAGGAAAAAATTTAAAAAGAAAAAACTATCTATCTATCTATCTATCTATCTATCTATCTATCTATCTATCTATCTATCTATCTATCTATCTCTCTCTCTCTCTCTCTCTCTCTCTCTCTCTCTCTCTCTCTCTCTCTCTCTCTATATATATATATATATATATATATATATATATATATATATATATATATATATATATATATATATATATTTTTTTTTTTCGTATTAATTAGATGCCAATTTAAATTACCAATGTATAATTATGTAAATAACTACCAATATATACATTTACATACACACATTTACACACACACACACACACACACACACACACACACACAATCGTCAATCATCAACGTGGGCACGTGATATAAACTCATTTGCTAACACACTTTTATTTTGCTACATTACTTTTTTATATTTATAAAACACTGCCAAAATTCTCTCACCTATAAAACAAACATACCCATATTTAAGGAGATACTAGACAAATACTTCAAAATAGCCATAAAAAAATTAATTCTTCGGGATAAGCAATACATCTGATTAAGATGCTCTTTCCTCTGATGTCCTCTGTGCAAAAAAAAAAAGTAAGAAAAACTTTTTACATTCTTTATTAGGACGATACTATTAGCTTATTAATAGTTTGATGTATTTAACATATTTTAATGTAGTTGAATGTATTTACTATGGCATTGAATGGCATTTCATAATTGAATTTGAGGGTCAGAACTTTTTATAACATTTTTTAACATTTTATCTTCAAAACTTTTTCAGCACAGCATATTACGGTTACATCAAATTGTCAGACATTTGCTGGATCATAAGCCTGGTGCACACTGTGCGATTTTTGCAATCTGATACAAATATTGTGAATACTAAAAGTTTGATATAATCCAAAACTAAAATCTGTAGTCTGGTTTGACATGTTTACCGACACCGACAGTTACGATAATCTTTAGTTTTAGAAGATTTCCGGCTCTTTCCTGCAGTGTGACTTCTACGACCGTTAAACCAAGAACCAATAGGAGCCCCAAATCTAATGACGCAATTGGTGTGATAACATTAAACCACCTCAGGGAAAATGGGAATATGACGTTTTTATTATCAAGGCATATTGTGAACAAAATTAGCTCTAGATTGTCTGTTTGCTGCTAGCTACCGTTAGTGAAAGAACACGGTTCTGAACGCATCATGGAGTGATGACGTTCAAATTTTTGTGTAGATCAGTAGATTGACCGACTAACATTATGACAATTGACATCATACAGGGTGACATGGGCATCATGTTCATACAGTCTGACAAGCAACAATCACAAAGGACTATTAAAAATCGTAGTGTGCATCTGGCAAGGTACAGACTACCGTTCATTTTTCTCAGCACAACCAGGTGCCAAATAATGCCCGATTCTTGGGTTGGATGAAATTAATGATGGCTTTTAAATGAAAGAAATGTTCGATTGTTTTATATACAGTACATTTGTGAGTTCAAAACTGAAGGATTTGCATTTTTTTTATTTAAAGAAGCGTTCTGCTGCATTCGTGTCACACTTGGCTGGTGTGAATACTATATGCGTGCTGATGTATTATAAATGAATATGTCCTGAAACTGTGAGCAAGCTGTTGAAAGCAATGATGCCACTGTTTATCCCGATCTAGTCTCAGATTTCGCAGCACATACGTCTTCAGAGCTTAGATGTTATTCCCACTCAGTGCAATTGCGGCTAAAGGTTAGGCCAGAAACCAATACACATCGTAAATAAGAAGTTGTATTGATTTGTTTGATGTACCTGAAGGGATTTTTTGTTGTCTGCTGTAACCAAAGCAACTATCAAACGAAACAAAAACATGGATTCGGTGATTTGTGGGCAGGAGAACACCAAGGATCAATATGTGGGTCTTGGGTAAAGATAGCAATTCGAGATGTTGGAGATTGAGGAAAGCAATTAACTGCGACACTTCCTATGGGTAAATCCTATTGTTTTTTTTTTCATACTTGCTAAAGAACACATATGTTTGATTTGTTTTTTTTGTCTTTTTTTGTTATTCCTGCATGCTCACACAGACACACACAAAAGATCCTATTGTTTTTGACATTTTCGGTTGCTGGAAGAAAAATGCTGATGTGCAGTCAACCCTTTTTTTAAATGTATGCTGCTTGGCCCTCACCGAGCTCATAGCACAGGGGATTATGGAAAATATTAGACAGGGTCTCTGACAATAATGTGTCGTTGTGTACAATAGGTCATACAGGCTATTCACGCGCAGTTACGGAGGAGCGAGGGATTCGGCAGGCCTGAAAGCCACTGTGCCCTTCTCTGCAGCTGGTCGCTCAGCTTGGTCCCCATTTAAGCCCTGCATGATGCGAGGGAAAAGTGAAAAGACTGCAGCCATTGTGCAGGCAGATAATATACCTCAGTCATTCTTAATGTCACGCTGGCCAACATGGCTCCATAGGAGCATCTTTTAAAAAGCACCTCTTCACTCGCTTTTATTTTGTCTTTGGAGGAAAGCAGTCATAATAAACTGTTGTGTAGTGTTTGCACTAAAATTATAAAGTGTTACATACATTCACTACTCCATGTGATACTCCAAGCATTATTATATTATTATATATGACACTTTAAATCCCTTGAAGACTTTTTTATTTTGAATTTATATCATTTTTGTTATATCATAGTCACAACTACAAATAGTATATGGTTACCATGGTTTGCCCTGAATTCTGAGATTTCAATCCAGAATTTAGGTCAATCCATTTTTTTTTTCTGAGCACTGTAATTGATTTTCAAGCGGCGAATATGTGTCTTTTCCCTCTTTGTGTCGCAACCTTTCACCGCTCATGGATATCTCCAGCATACTTTTTTCTTCAAATTGAGATGAATAAGTAATTTACTTTTATGCATATAGTGAAGCATTAGTGCAATGAGAGCATTTAAAAAAAAAAAAAAGTGGCGTTTTTTTTGTTTGGGAGTAAAATATGTTGTACTGTAATTGGTATATAATGGGGTCTTTCTTTAAGTAGCTATGACACCTTGCATGCGTTCTATACTTTGCACCGACAACCCCTTCAGCAAGCACACTGTTTGAGGCATGGAAGTCATCAGTATCACACATGCCAGTGCTTTGGATAGCTAATAGCACACAATAAAGCTTCTTAGATTTATAGTATTGCATGCCTGGGACATACACATTAGGAAACAATTAGCTTTCAATACTTTCTTCTTATCATTTATAAGCCATTTCACAGTTCATTTACCCAGACGTACACCAGAAGCGCATTGAAGCTGGTTTCTGCAGAAGATTTTTTCCAGCATTATCAAAGATACAGTTCCTGGTCATATGTGGATGTAAAAGGAGAAAAATGAAACACAAGAGCTAAAGTTGTTGGCAAATGGAGATTGATTTATGTTTTGTAGGAGTGAAGTTGGCTCTCCCAATAGATTAAATCTTTCATGTTGGCATACAGTATTATATATATATACTATATATAAATGAATATTAAAATAAATATGCAAAATATGTTTTGATAGTTCTCTTATTTCTCTAAAATCCTTCCATTACTAAATTAGAACTAGTACATTGAAATTTAATTGTATTTAATATTTTATTTCATTAACTGAAACTCAAAATGAATGATTGTAAGATGCCAATGGATTTATATTTTTGAAGAATAAAAAGCTAAAATATCTTGCTTTTAAGAATTCAACCCTTGTACTGTGGAAGTTTACACCAATAAAAGAAATTGCCCTGACAAAGACACAATTACCTCATCAATAGTATCCAACTGTGAATCATTAAGGTTTCTGTCACGTTTTCTGGATAAAAAACTCAATTGTTTAAGGCTCATTGGTCAGACTGGGTATCTGAAAAAAAAAATTGAAGACTGGAGAGCATTCTAGAGAAGCTAGAGAAAAAGTATACAAATGCATAGATTGTGAAAAGGACACAACTTAATAACCAGGTTTTTGGATATCTAAGTGAGCACATTTGGATCAATAATCAGGATGTGAAGCTGCATCCTACTACTCTGGTGCTGCGAAGAAATGTCCGCCCCTAAAAATCACTTTAAAGCAGCTACCAGTGCCTGGGAGTTTAGTGGCTGGGAGTGCAGTAATGGTGCACAAGTCAACCATATCAAGAGCACTGCATAAGACTGACTTATAAGGGAGGCTGTCAGGAAAGAAGCCATTACTCAAAAAGCACCATGTAAAAGCACATCTGGATTGTGCCAAAAAGCATGGAAAATGTTTTGTGGTCAGAGACCAGGATGAAGCTTTTTGGCAAAAACTCAAAGCATTATATTTAGTGCAAACCTAACCCTTCGGTGACAGAATTATGCTGGATACTTCTAATGAACAAGAAAAAATAATGGATGGTGCAAAATATATAAAAATACTGCAAGAGAACCTACTGCAGTCTGCCAAAAAAAAATAAGCGAAGCCTAATAGGTAATTCAGAAGGACACTGGTCCCATGCACAAGGCCAACGCTACATTGATGTGGCTCAAAAGGCATTCAGTGGCTCAAGGCATGATCTGAATCTAGTTTGAGAATCTGTTACTATTTAAAATTGCAGTTTCCAAACATCACATGACCAACCTGACCAACCTGGAGAAAATCTGCCTGGAACAATGGGCTGGGGGGAGCTTTAGGAGCATTAGGAGGATGCTTAATCGGCTCTCGAGGGAGTCAACTGTTAGCATTTTTAGCCGTGTGGCTATGCGCTCCCAAAGCGAAGCAGCACCGAAGGTCACGGGGCTCGCAGGCCGACCTAGCAGAAGCATGGACACGGATGAGTCCTCTCCAGCCTCTCTTGCTGGGCCGAGCACTTGCTTCAGCTGTGTCAAAGGGCCATAATCCCTGTGGCGGTTTCTTCCTCCGGCGCATGTAATGCGGAGCGCCGTATAGGGAGAATTTTCGGATGCTAGCGAGCCCACAGACTCCTTGGGTTGAAGAGACGCTAGCTGGCTATCTTTTCCCAGGTGATGCATCGCTGAAAGGCTCCTACAAAGTAGGTAGGTTGGGCTAATGCGGCGGCAGGTCAGGCCGGGTGTTGCCTCCACACGATGAGTGTGTTGCAGGCATACTAGGCTGACCTGCTATGAGAGATGGACGAGGGATTCAGCTCTGGGGCTGACACGCTGTGACTTAACCCTCAGGGCCACCAAGGTATGTCATGGGCCATAGGTTGGTCCATGTCAGCTCTAGTAGCCACAAAAAGGCTTCTGTGGCTCACCCTATGAGCGGATATTCCCAAAAGGGACAGGGCTTTTCTTCTGGATGCTATAGTGGCTCCTCCTGGCCTGTTCAGGCGACACTGTAGGTAAGGGCGATCGCCGACAGGTTCAAAAGACCACGGTGGCGTTTCAGTGATACTTCCCTGCCGCTCTTATGGAGCTGTTTGGCGGGCACAGGCAAAGCCCGGTACGGCTGGGCAGCGCAAAGCCCAAAAGCAAAAGGCCAAATTAAAGGGGTCGGCCAACCTGAGGGTGGTCCTCCCCTCAAACAAACAGGCAGTCGTGCAGCAGCAGAACACACCTAATTATACGGTGCCCATACCTCCTTGACACCGTCAGACTTGGGAGACTTCGCACTGTCCCCTATGGTTCTTTCTTTTTCACCCAGCCCCATTAGGCCTGGATGCCATGGCCAAGGCCACGTCTGTACGCCTTTCCCACTATCGCGCTGCTCCTGGGAGTTCTGGAGAGAATCCACCAGGAAGGAGCTCGTCTCCTCCTGGTGGCACCTCGTTGGCTGAGCAGACCGTAATTACGGACCTGCTGTTCCTCCTCTAGGGACCTCCTTGGGAATTTCTCCCAGGAGGGATCTCCTCTCACAGGCAGTGGGACCCCTGGTTCACCCCCACCCAGAGTTATGGAAGCTGTGGCTATGGCCCCTTAGGGGGTGCAGTTCCTAGCAACTGGTCTCTCTACTGAGATAGTAGAGACCATTCTCCATTCCAGAGCTCCCTCTATGAGTAGGTTGTATGCCGTTAAATGGCATCTGTTCACCACGTGATGTAAGCACCACCAGTTGGACCCAGTTAACTGCCCGGTTGGTTTAGTTCTGAAGTTCCTGCAGGAACAGTTTGCCACAGGATTGGCTTCTTGAACACTGAAGGTTTACGTGTCTGCTATCACGGCTTACTGTACTCCACTAGTGGGGCAGTCACTGAGAAAACGCATTTCCTACACGCCACCCAGAGGCTGAGGCCCAGGACACGACCCAGAGTGCTTGTGTGGGACTTGGCTGTTGTGGCTGTTGTGCTCTATCTGAGCCCCCATTTGAGCCTTTGGCCTAGGTGGCCCTTAGGTATCTGTCAGTTAGGACCGACTAATTTTCCGCTGGCAATTTCCTCCCTTAAGCAGGTCGGAGACCTATAGGCTCTTTCCATGGCCCCGTCTCTCCTGGAGTTTGCCCCTGGCATGGCTAGTTCTATCCTTTACCCTAAACCGGGGTATGTGCCTAAGGAGGCTTTTTTACGACCTGTCATTTTGCAGGCATTCTGCCCCTTCTCCTTTCCTAGCCCCTAACCAGGAAAAGCAAAATCAACTGTGTGACTGCGAGGATGAATCTGTGGAGGAAGTCGGAGCAGCTGTTTGTCTTCTATGGCCCTCATAGGAAAGGTTTCCCGGCTAAGCAGACGCTCAGTAGATGGATTGTGGATGCCATTTGTCTATGGTATAAATCCTCTGTCTTCCCACTCCTTTCGGAGTTAAGGCTCATTTCACATGGGGTATAGCGGCCTCTAAAGCCTGGTCCGCTGGAGTTTCGCTCTAGGACATTTGTAACGCTGCGGGCTGGTCCACCCGCTGACCTTTGTCAGGTTTTACGACCTCGACACCAGAGCCACTTCTGGCTTCTCTGTTCTGCATGCCGGATGTGCTCATGTGCTCAGACACACTAGGCAGAATCTAGTCAGTATGGCATGATTCCCAAAGCGTTTTCAGCACAGCTCGAGTTCCTGAAAGGGAAGGCCACTAGGTTACGTATGTAACCCTAATTCCCTGAGCGAACGAAGCTGCATCCAAGGGCCATAATCCCTGCATCCCTGCAGTGTTTACCTTCTCCTTTTTCAGAAGCTGATGTCGATGCCATCACACTCCAATTTTGTAGCTTTCTGGTTTGCGCGACATCGCAAAAAGCATTTTCGACACAGCTCTCGTTTCCTCAGCATACGTAACCTAGTGACGTTGGTGTTTAACTGTTTGCGAGTATTTCATTCTTTTATTATTAATGCCATACCTTCATCTCTTTATTCCTGCACTCTGTGCAACTCATGACTTTGTTTTAGGCTTATGTGCGAACAGGGTGCAGGTTTAATACTTTTCTCATTTGTATAGAGATACTATGGCGTATTAAAGCTCTTAAATGTAAATGCACATACTCATTGTCCACTTTAATAGGAATTAATGTATGAATACTATTTCCTCCAATCTGCCAGCCATGCATCAGTGGTCCTATGCATAAAAACAGCTTCCATTAATGCTCACATAAAAACATCATAATTAGGGTTTAAATTTGATCTCAGTCACATTGAGCAAAGTAAGATTGTTGGTACCAGACAGGCTGGTCTGAATATTTCAGAAAATACTGACCTCCAAGGAATTTTATGGACACAAATCTCAAGAGAACCATGGATAATAGTAAGTGCTGACATATGACCAGGCTGGTTTAGGCTAACTGGAAGACTACTGTGATAACCTCAAAATGCCATTTTTATATATGTCTTTAAATAAGGCAAAGCATCAGAAATGAACAAGCATAAAAAGCAGAAGCCAGATCAGTTCTCGGATTTTTGGTGTTGAGATACACGTAATACAGAAAAGGTGGAAACTATCAATGCCACACAATAGAGAGCTGTCAATATAATAGGTAATTTAGAAAAAGAAAATGTCTATCTCTATTCAACCGAATCTACTGAACATAATAGCATGGGTTTATTTATTTATTTTTAGCTCATATCCTATCTAGAATTTGCAGACACGTTGACACCTGTGGGTCACATTTTCATGCAAATTGAATTCGAAAAAGTGCATCTTAATCAGGCAGTCAGATTTGAGTCCATCAAAAGAGTGTACAGACACCAAAAAAAAAAAACCCATGAAAACCAATCATTTAGCCACAGGGTCTTTTTGACAAGGCTGTGGAGCGATGACGTAAAATCAAACAGAACGTCTTGATTTAGGGGCAGATCGATTCAATCAATTAACATGCAATTACATGTGCTGCAGTTTGTATGTGACATGTTTAGCTGCCAATTTCAATCTCATTAATGGACAGATGTTGAGAATGCATATGTTTTGCATTTCTTTATTTGATGAACTGGTGGGGGGTGCTGAACAGATTTTCCTCAAATGGTGGTGGATTGAAAAGAAGTGAGAAAAAGAAAAGTTATAAAACATTTTACAAAGACAGCTTTTATGATAATAATTGAAGACCATTCTAAGTAATTGAAAAATTGTTAGATTTGACTTTGTTGTAGGCCTTTTTTTAATTCTCTTTCATACAAAAAAGTTGCTGGCTACCTGAAAAGATATGGTGAAAAACATCACTACATCTTTGGTATACTTTAGTATACACCAATCAACCATATCATTAAAAACCACCTAGTACATATTATGTAGGTCACCTTCTGATACCATATCAGTTCTGACCCATTGAGGACTGGACTTTAAAGGTGTGCTGTAGAAACTGGCACCAAGTTATTAGTCATTTAAATCTTGTACGTTGTGAGGTGTGAGGCTCTGTGGATCAGATTTGTTTGTCCAGTACATCCCACAGATGCTGGACTGGATTAAGATCTGAGAAATTTGGATCCCAAGTCAACACCATTAATGCAGCGCCATCTTTCTCAAATCATTAAAATGTTTGTGGTGATGCAGGGAACATTATCCTGCCAAAAGAGGCCACTATCATTAGGGAGTATTTTTGCTATGAGTATGTGTAACATGGTCTGCAACAACGCTTTGGAGGTAGATGTCAAAATAACATCATAACATAAATGCCAGGACTGTCGGTTTCCCAGAGCTTCACATTGACCATAGTTCATCCTGGTGCCATCTCTTCCCCAAGAATACAAACCTGGCCGTCCACATCATTAAAAAGAAAATGTTTTAACAGGGCAGACCACCTTTTTCCATTGCTCCACCCTCCAGTTCTGATACTCTGATGATTAAATGCTCCTTCTAGGCACCTTATGCGGTGTACAAAGGTCTGCCTTGACACTCGGAGCGTCTGCAGCCGTCTATGCAGCAAGCTGTGATGCACTGTGTTTTGCCAGCATTTACTTGTTCAGCAGTTTGTGCTGCAGTAGCTCTTCTGTGGTATGGACCAGATATGCTAGCCCTTATTTACCAGGCACATCAGTGAGCTTTAAAAGACCATGACCCTTTGCTTGTTCACCAGTTATCCTTTCTTTTACCACCTTTAAAAGTTACTGTAGTTGCTGGCAAAAAAAATTTGTAGTAGTTAAAAAGATTTTATTAGCACATACACATATATTTCATTCTCATTCTCTGTCTTCATTTCATCCAGGGAAGAAGATGGTTTTTATTCACCTGCTTCTAATGAATTATTATTTTTTGAAGTGTAATGCATTGTTATAATATTGAGATAATCATTTAGGAATTAAGCAGTATGTACAATTTTCCTGCATCCAATGTCCAATTTTATATGGTATGTTCACTGGTCCATCACTGAGTATTTCTACAATTCATTACACTTATTTTCATACAAAATTGTCAGATGTTCTGAGGTTAACGTGAGTCTTTTCTTGAGCCCTGTCTCTCTTAAAAATGTGCCAAAACTCAGAAGGAAAAAAACGTAATATAAATATAATAATAAAACTTTAATGTTTACATTATAATTACTGTATTTTAAAGTATTTATTCTTTTATTTTGCTTGTGAAATGAAATGTGTGTCAATTAGTGATTGGAAGATCGGATTATTTTAGTGACTTGGTTCTTTCAATTACGGTCATCAAAATGAACAAACCTTTTCTCGACTCATTTAGTTGATTTCGTTCCTTTGATAAATTGTTACATTTTCAATAAGCAGATTCCAAAACACATCTACATACACCAACTTTGACTAAAGTTCCGACATTGCAGCTAAGCACAAATTATGCTAAACAGAATCTCATATCTTCTGGTCCACATTGTAGTTCTTTTATCACGTAATGTGACAAAAAACCTGATCTATTGCATTGATTAGCCTATTCGGGAGTCAAGTGATACAGGAACGAATGTTTCCTGTACCTACAGAGATTTCACAATGCTTTGCTCATGCAAGTCCAGTAGAAAATGTACAATTACTCTTTAAGATGACTCGTTCTTCTGAGTCACATTAAAGATTCATCCAAATGAACAAATGAACCATCACTGGTGTAAATTGAAGTTGAAGAGTTCAAAACACTGCTCATTAGGGTGAAGTTCTGACTACACGATTTCTCACAAGTTAAAATAAAGAAGTTAAAATAAAGAAGTTAAAATAAAGAAGGCTCTGACATGTACTTAAGTAAAAAGTAGTCATTACTACTACCTGTTTTAGTGTCACAAAGGTGACTGGACCTCACATCGTATTAGTATATAATACAAAATTAATTTCGAAGTGCTAAACAGCCACCATATAGAACACAAACAGAGAAAAGATGATGATGATCAGGCGATCAGGAATGTCTCTATTCTCACTCATGTTTATAGCTGACTACCTCTGTCTCATGCACGTTAACCCCATATTTTTTGTTGCCTTCTGCCTTCCACAATGACAGGAAATTGGTTGATGGGCTGAAAACGGCATGAGATGAGAAGAAAAAATATTGATTATGTCATCAAATAGATTAAAACTAAAGTAAGAATCTGGTTTAAAAAATGTAAGAAGTTGAAAGTACAGATATTTGTGTTAAAAATTTAAAAGTTAAAGACATATATATATATATATATATATATATATATATATATATATATATATATATATATATATATAAAAGAAAATAGTGAAGTAAAGTACTGATACCAAAAAAATAGTACAGTAACAAAGTATACACTTTTAACCTCAAAAGAATTGAACAGACAGGAATAGTTTACTCTCTTTTCAATCCTTGTTTCATTCAATATTTATTTTTCGGTCTTTATCATCGACATTGGGAAAGTTTCCCGCTTGCTATGGAGCTGTATCTTGTCTCTGTGAAGCTACTTTGTAAAAATCTCAATTGTCTAAAGGACTATGCAAATAAAATGAAACTGAGTTTGATTAATTTTGTCCTCCCTCTGGCCGAAGTCCCTCCAAGCTGCACGCACAATGTTTAATTTGCTTTTTTTTCTTCACGATCGTAAATCAAAATCACAACCTTTATGTGGAAAAAATAACAACCCTGAGGTGTGTTAGACTGAGGCTATACTTATAACAGTAACTGTGTAAATGAAGTTAAGTGTAGGAAATCAACTGCAGAGATATTAATTCAAGATTGACGGCTGTTGTGATGGCGAAATTATTTTAATGACAGCTTTCGTGTTTTGTTGTTCAAAAAAGGCATTTGGTTTAAACTCAAAAATGCTGTAACATCAAAAGCCTGTTCCACTATTCCTATTATTTATATATTTATATATATTTTGGTTGCAACCATTTTTTTCAAACCATTTTCTTATGATATCTATGGAAATATTAAGACTATTTTAAGGTGTTTGAGGTGAGAAAATTCAGTGCGAAAATATTCCCTCAATGGTATTTATCTGCTTTTTCTTTTTTAACAGATTAATAAATGGGGACATGTTTAAAAAAATACTAAATGGTCCACTTAGGACCAAACTTTCATTTAGAATGAGAATTCAAATGTTTTGCAAGAAGAGGAACCATATTGAGATCTTGGCAGTTTATATATTGACACTGACATGTTCGTTAATGTGATGTATGTTGATGTGGACTTGAAAATCAATTGAATTTATATACTTTTGAATTTATCAGCGCTGGTATAAACACGTTGGGGCCAGGTAAACACTTAGCCAGCGCATTTGATGTTCTGTCTTCAGTGTGTCTGTAAATCATGAACACTGATGTTAACATAAGCGCTGCCTATGAGCTAAAACACACACGAAATACACTGGGATCTTTTTTTTTCACCATGTCTGGCTCTTGCATCTGACAGAATGTTCTCATGTTGAAGGATGGCAGACCGGAGGAGTTGATTTTAGCTTGCTTAAAGTATGACATGGCTGCTATAAAATAAAAAAAAGTGCATGACATAATGAATTATTACAGCCCTATCTGCAAATAGCTAGGAGGTTGTGTTATTGTAATAATGTCTGACTGTTAAAGCAAAGGTGGACTTTTTTCTGGCAAGGCAAGTCAGTTTTTCCCTAAAAAGCCTGTATTTCTACTGTATCTCACCCTCTATCTATCTGTCTCTTTCTCACTTCCATCCCTTCTCTCCCTCATCACTCTCCTGAATATATTTCTCTACCTTTTTGTCTCTGTCTAATTATGTAAGACCCACTGCTTCTGAAGACCTCTAGTTATATTTTGGCCAATCGACCGCTCTGAGATATATACCGAACGCTTTTTGGGCTTGGATGCAGTTGCAAAGGTGCAAAAAAAAAAATCAAAAGTGGTTTTCACTCGACAGATGCAGTGCTTGGCATGGAGTCTCTGGGCTTGGCAGTGACCATTCAACCACATTATAAGCTTGAAAGGACTGAGTAGTATATCTGTTCGTGCCAAGATTTCTCAACACAGAGCTGCACTGCTTTCCTTAGCACTTCTCTGCGACAGGCACTTTGATTGCATAAAATAATGAATTAATGAAATAATTACCGTTCGCTCACATGTACAACCACATGCTCACGCATGCTGATGTATCAAGCGAATGATTGTTACAACTGGAACATGTTTTTTTTTTTTGACACTTCAGGACTATGAGTGTTTTTGTGTTTGCACACACAGAGAGATCGATAGATAATAACCGAATCAAATGATGTCACACTTGAAGTGGAAACTATATTGAAATAAGCCCCTCCAAGGGACTTATTTTTTTTATTTGTTCTTTTTTGCCACAGCTACTGTAGATTCGATCTCCAACAGATTCATGGAAGAATGAAAAAATGAAAACTGACCAGAATACAATATGGATGTATAATAAAAAAAATAGTGTGCACTGCTAAGAAATGGTGAATCTTACCATCTATACCATATACATTGAATTAGTTAATCGATGTCGAGATCAATAAAGCGAAACCATACTGTGACACCAATGCATCAGCCAACTGGTTATTCCTGCCATAAAGCACATATTGTATACGTAATGTCTCAGTTGGACAATGACTCCTGACCAAGTGACTCATAACATCTATTTTTGATGAGTAACAGCAAGTTATGTGCTCACCCCATGTAGAGATGAGGTCCTTGTGTTTAAAAAAACACACACAAAAAAAAACATCGAAGAGAAAGGGTTCATTGTTGCCTCATTTAAACCAGTGAGACCACTTGTTTCCCTTTGATCGGGATCCCTGTGATTTCAGGGGGAGTAGCAAAATCGTTACTGGTATCCTTTTAAAAAGTTGGATCAAAGATCAGTAGAAGACGTCTGTCTGACTGAAAACACAAAAACAGGGTCTGGGCTCAGAGACCTTTCTGCTGGTCACGTAATGTTGTGGCGTGTGGGAGCAAAGTTTGTTTCTTGGCCATGGTCACTTTAAGAGTTGGTGAAATAAAGGTATCATGTCATCACTGTGCTTTAGTCCCTGATTAAACACAATGAAACAGCTTACATAAACTGGTTATATAACAAAATCCCAGGATGCCACAGACAAATCGTTCATCCTACTGCTGCATCGTTACTCAGGTCATCAAACATTCACCGTCTCCATCCAATCTCCACCGGTTATTGTAGTATTGCAGTTGAAAAACCAGAATTCAATGTGGATCACTATTTATTTTCACACCAGTTGAAGCCCATATTACAGCGATGACACATATGCATTCACGAGACAGAAAGTAAACTCTGAAAGTTATGGTGCAGTCATTATCACTATGGCAACAGACATGTTTCCTTTCATATTTGTTCCTGCTTTCAACAGAAACTGGCAGCCAATGACAAGCATCCGAATGCTATTCCTGTTTATTTTACAATTCCTACTGAGCGCTTGAGCAGAAGGCTCCCGACTTGTAACGCAGTGCACTTTGATATGTGCACTAGAAAAAAACCATAATTTATTTTTCTTTTTGATGAGTTTTTAACAGCTTTCTATGGAATACTGATAGAAATACTAGTAACTAATGGCATAGCACTTACACTGATATATTATTGGATAGGTGGAGATGTGTAATGCT